>NC_134689.1:430399388-430504388 GCF_050947455.1 Rhinoderma darwinii
AAGAAACTAAATCTAAAATTGCTCATAACTTGCTCAAAAATTATCGTTTTTCAAAATAAAAACCACTGCTGTTATCTACATTCCAGCGCCGATCAGATTATGTAGGAGATAGGGCCCTTATGTGGTGACAGAGCCTCTTTAAAATGTAACTGAACTTTAAAAAAAACTTTTGACACATCACACTAACATGTCAGAAGTTTTGATTGGTGGGGGTCCGAGCACTGGGATCCCCACTGATCGCTAAAATGAAGCGTCAGAAGTGCTCGGGTGAGCGCTGTGCCGCTTTGTTTCTGATTGGCTTTTCTCGGATCGGTATATGGGCTCAAAGACTCACAGCGCTCACCCAAGCACTTCTGCCTCTTCGTTTTAGCGATCAGTGGGGGTCTCAGTGCTCGGATGTCCACCGGCCAAAACTTCTGACATGTCATTGTGACATGTCAAAAGTTTTTAAAAATGTAGTTACACTTTAAAAGAAAGGTGTTATCATTTTTATTAGAGGAGTCCCTGTGTTAGCTTTTTCTGGCGCACAGGACCGCCCAGATGGGCCAGAATTATCTATTAATATTTTTGGCACATCTCTAGGCCCTGTGTGCCACAATAGAAATTACAGTTCATTGACATCTAGTTTCTATTTCGGCAAAGGAGAGAAGACTCCTGTGGGTGAGTATAAGTTTTTTTATTTTTCTTATTGCAAATTTTTGTTTTGCAGGTTCCGCTGGACCGTTTGGACTACGTCGATGATTTACACTTAATTTTTTTTTTTAAATAAAATGGTCAAAGAAATTTGTGTGGGGTCGTTTTTATTTCAATAAAAAAAATTATTTTGTTTCTGTTTTTTTAATACTTTATTACCACCTTAGTAATAGCAGTTGTCTGATTGTTAATGTCCACTACTATGGCGGGGCTTAGTGTTAGCCAGTAAAAAGGCCGACACTAACCACCCATTATTACATTGGGACCCACCACCACCAGGGGTGCTGGGAAGAGCCGGGTGCAATCCAGTACCCGACCATCTGTAGTGATGGATGGGCACCGGGGCGGCCGCAGGCTGCTGTTATCAGGCTGGGAAGGGACAGAAACCTTGGCCCTTCCCATCCTGGTAATGCTAGGCTGCTGCTGTTATGTTGTATCTGGCTGGTTATGAAATATTAGGGGGAACCCACGTAGTTTTTTTCAACAATTATTATTTTTTTTTTAAAACGACGTGGGGTCCCATTTTTCATAACCAGCCAGATACAACATAGCAGCAGCATTACCAGGGTAGGAAAACAAAAAAGCGTGGTGTTTTTGGGTTTTTGTCCCTCCCAGCCTTATAATACCAGCCAGCAGTCTCTACAGTACCCGACCATCACTACAGATGGTCGGGTACTGGGTGGTACCCGGCTCTTTCCGACACCCCTGGTGGCGGTGGGTAACAGGGTAATAATGGGGGGTTACTGTTAGCCTTTTTACTGGCTAACGCTAAGCCCTGCCTTACTATGGACGCCGTCAAGCAGGCATCGGCCATTACAAAGGCGGTAATATAATTGAAAAAAAACAAAGACATAAGAAAACATTTTTTATTGAAATAAAAACTCCCCCAAACAACCCACTTTCACCATTTTATTTAAAAAAAAACAACAAAAAAAACGTACCTTTTTGAAGTAGTCCAACTAATCTATGACTTAGTCTAAATGGTCCAGCCGAACATAGCAAAAAAATAAAAGTTAGCAGTTTAAAAAATATAAAACCTATACTTTATTCTCCCTGCGCCACAATAGAAACTAGAGGTCAAGGAAAAATAATTTACCTTCCTGTAACTCTGCTTCCTGTCAACTGAAAAGTCATCCGCCAGAGGGAAAAAATGTTTCCCCATGGTGGAGTACAAGAAAGTCTAATTCCCAGGTGAGGCTTTCTTGTACTCATCGGGAAACATTTTTCCTTCTGACAGATGATTTTTCAGTTGACAGGTGTCAGAGTTCAATAGGGGGGGGGGTGTTAGGGGAGGAGGGGGAAAATATGGTCTGTTCACAGTTTGTGTTTTTTCCACCCCTGCCCTAGATTTCAATCCTATATCCGCCCCTGTGTGCAGAATATCACAAGTTCACAACAGAGCTCGCAGCGGAGAAACGCACGCCCCTGCGGACCATGATACAGAGAGCGCGTCTAACCAGTGAGTATTGCTGGCTTTGCAACTCTCTTCAGCCTCCACATGTTATTGGATGAGAGGAGGAGGAGAAGGGCGGACTGTGGCTGATAACATTCACTGCTGGTATATATTTATACACCGCGTTCCAAATTATTATGCAAATGTTATTTTTCGCTCATTTTCCTAAATAGTCGATGCAAATTACAGTCAGTATAATCTTCAAGCATCAACCGTTGGAGTATAATGCAAATTTTATTGAACAAATCTCCTAATGATAACAGATTTTTTTAGAAGTTAAAAACTCAAAATGCTTCACATTATTATGCACAACAGAAATCAAAACATTTTAAAGGTTGTAAAGAGAAGTAAAATGGTAATTTGTTGAATTTGCAGCATCAGGAGGTCATATTTACAGAAATCAAAAGCTCTTTCAATTAAAAAAAACTAAATAGGCCAAGTTACATGTTAACATAGGACCCCTCCTCTGATATCACCTGCACAGCACAAGTTACATGTTACACAGGACCCTCCTCTGATATCACCTGCACAGGACAAGTTACATGTTACACAGGACCCTCCTCTGATATCACCTGCACAGGACAAGTTACATGTCACACAGGACCCCTCCTCTGATATCACCTTCACAATTCTTGCATCCATTGAATTTGTGAGTATTTGGACAGTTTCTGCTTGAATATCTTTACAGGATGTCAGAATAACCTCCCAGAGCTTCTGTTTTGATGTGAACTGCCTTCCACCCTCATAGATATTTTGCTTGAGGATGCTCCAAAGGTTCTCAATAGGGTTGAGGTCAGGGGAACATGGGGGCCACACCATGAGTTTCTTTCCTTTTATGCCCATAGCAGCCAACGACACAGAGGTATTCTTTGCAGCATGAGATGGTGCATTGTCATGCATGAAGATAATTTTGCTACGGAAGGCACGGTTCTTCTTTTCGTACCACGGAAGAAAGTGGTCAGTCATAAACTCTACATACTTTGCAGAGGTAATTTTCACACCGTCAGGGACCCTAAAGGGGCCTACCAGCTCTCTCCCCATGATTCCAGCCCAAAACATGACTCCGCCACCTCCTTGCTGACGTCGCAGCCTTGTTGGGACATGATGGCCATTCACCAACCATCCACTACTCCATCCATCTGGACCATCCAGGGTTGCACGGCACTCATCATTAAACAACATGGTTTGAAATTTAGTCTTCATGTATTTCTGAGCCCACTGCAACCGCTTCTGCTTGTGAGCATTGTTTAGGGGTGGCCGAATAATAGCTTTATGCACACTTGCAAACCTCTGGAGGATCCTACACCTTGAGGTTCGCGGGACTCCAGAATCACCAGTGGCTTCAAATACCTGTTTGCTGCTTTGCAATGGCATTTTAGCAGCTGCTTTCCTAATCCTATTAATTTGTCTGGCAGAAACCTTCCTCATTATGCCTTTATCTGACCTAACCCGTCTGTGCTCTGAATCAGCCACAAATCTTTTCACAGTACGATGATCTCGCTTAAGTTTTCATGAAATATCCAATGTTTTCATACCTTGTCCAAGGCATTGCACTATTTCAAGCTTTTCGGCAGCAGAGAGATCCTTTTTCTTTCCCATATTGCTTGAAACCTGTGGCCTGCTTAATAATGTGGAAAGTCCTTCTTAAGTAGTTTTCCTTTGATTGGGCACACCTGGCAAACTAATTATCACAGGTGTCTGAGATTGATTACAATGATCCAAAGAGCCCTAAGACACAATACCATCCATGAGTTTCATTGAAAAACTAATAAATAAATGTTTATGACACTTAAATCCAATGTGCATAATAATTTGGAACACGGTGTATATGCGGTATATTCACTGCTGCTATATATGGATCTGTGCGGTATATACACTGCTGGTATATATTTATATGTGCGGTATATTCACTGCTGCTATATATTGATCTGTGCGGTATATACACTGCTGCTATATATGGATCTGTGCGGTATATTCACTGCTGCTATATATGGATCTGTGCGGTATATACACTGCTGCTATATATGGATCTGTGCGGTATATTCACTGCTGCTATATATGGATCTGTGCGGTATATACACTGCTGCTATATATGGATCTGTGCGGTATATACACTGCTGCTATATATGGATCTGTGCGGTATATACACTGCTGCTATATATGGATCTGTGCGGTATATTCACTGCTGCTATATATGGATCTGTGCGGTATATACACTGCTGGTACATATTTATTTATAGGTTGTGCGCAGTTTATTTTTTGCTTTGCTACTGTTCCATATGCCTTTTTTTGTACATTTTTGACCCTTGCAGTTAAAGGGGTTATTCCAAGATTAAATGTTACCCCCTGTCTACAGGATAGGACATAACATGCTGATCGGTGGGGGTCCGACCACTGGGACCCCCACTGATAACTAGAACAGTGGTCCCTTGTACCCCTGAGTAGCTGGAGCGTCAGGGTGTGTGCTTGACCTGCAGCGTCATTAACTCAGGGGTACGAGGGACCCCCACTGATCAGCATGTTATCTCCTATCCTGTAGAGAGGGGATAACATTTAATCTTGGGACAACCCCTTCAAGGCCTGAATATGCAGTGAATAGTTTTCAGATTATATTACTGGCTCGATGATTATATTTATTCCTAGTCTGGTCTGAGTAGTTTCGGTTTACAAATATTACGGATTGGTTGTACAGATCCAACACACGTGGACAGAAAGAAAGTGCCGCATGTGTTACTATACTGACTGTAAAGTGCAGCCTGCGTTACTATACTGACTGTAAAGTGCAGCATGTGTTACTATACTGACTGTAAAGTGCAGCATGTGTTACTATACTGACTGTAAAGTGCCGCATGTGTTACTATACTGACTGTAAAGTGCAGCCTGCGTTACTATACTGACTGTAAAGTGCAGCCTGCGTTACTATACTGACTGTAAAGTGCAGCATGTGTTACTATACTGACTGTAAAGTGCAGCCTGCGTTACTATACTGACTGTAAAGTGCAGCATGTGTTACTATACTGACTGTAAAGTGCAGCATGTGTTACTATACTGACTGTAAAGTGCAGCATGTGTTACTATACTGACTGTAAAGTGCAGCATGTGTTACTATACTGACTGTAAAGTGCAGCATGTGTTACTATACTGACTGTAAAGTGCAGCATGTGTTACTATACTGACTGTAAAGTGCCGCATGTGTTACTATACTGACTGTAAAGAGCCATTAAAGGTGCCCTGACACAAGTTTGAACACTGACGTTGTTTCATTTTTGTGTTTTCATTTTGAATACACGTTGCCCTGGTCACCAACTCTCTCCCCCCTGCCCCCCCCACTTAACCTCTGCCTCCTTCTATGCCCCTCTTCCATTCCTCCCACAGAGCCTCCGCCACCATCTGTTCCCCCACCACAAATAAAGGTCCAAAATCCTTTTCCGTGTCCCCTGCACCCCATGAGACCCCCCCAGCAACTTTCTGTTCCCCATAGTACCCCTACCACTTGCTGCCCGGCATGCTGCACAATTTTGGTCACAAATTTTTTCCCTGCAGTGGAAGCTTCTGAGGCGTCTTTCATACTGTGGTATTTCTATCAGTTTACTGTATGTGGCGGGAAAGCCTCTGACGCCTATGATAAATGAATCCATAGATCCCATACACCCAACGGAGGCTAAAAAAGCTTTTTTTTTTTTTTTTTGCTGCATGGAATGACTTTGTTTTTTAACATGGGCGCCTTTTGAGGACGGACAGCAAAGACATCCATTTTTAAACCATTTAGTGCATCTCCTGGGAGCTTTATCAGCACATATATTATATGAATAGAAATACTGTGGTGTGAAAGCGTCCAATGAAGATGTGAACACAGCCCGATGACAATAATAATAAGGCTTCATTATTACATCTATCACCAATGTGGCTATAGCTAACGGTTTTCTGACTATTTGTGCTGGCTCCACCCAAAACATGGGGCCATGTTTGGATTTTTTCCAGGGCCACTTTAACCCCTTAATGACCAGCCTATTTTAAACCTTAATGACCAAGCCATTTTTTACGTTTTTCCATCGTCGCATGCCAAGAGCTATAACTTTTTTATTTTTGCGTCAACATAGCTGTGGAAGGTCTTGTTTTTTGCGGGACAAGTTGTACTTTTTAATAGCACCATTTTGGAGGAAATATTATTTATTGATTAACTTTTATTAACTTTTTTTTGCATCCTAAATTTACGCTGTTTACCGTGTTGTATAAATAACACAATAACTTTATTCAGCGGGTTGTTACGATTGCAACGATACCAAATTTGTATAGTTTTTGTATGTTTTACTACTTTTACACAGTAAAAATGCTTTTTTTTTTTCAAAATTATTTGTTTTTGTGTCTCCATATTTAAAGAGCCATAACTTTTTTATTGTTACGCCGATGCAGTTGTATGAGGGCTTTTTTTTTTGCGGGACGACTTGTAATTTTTATTGGTACCATTTTGGAGTAGATGCGACTTTTTGATCACTTTTTATCACATTTTTTAAAGTCAGGATTCACAGAAAACAGCAATTTTTCCATAGTTTTTTTATTTCATTTTTTACGGCATTCAACGCGTGGGTTAAATAATGTCATATATTTATAGTCGGGGTCGTTACGGACGCGGCGATACCAAATATGCGTGACTTTTTTTACTTTATTTTGTTTTTTTAATAGTAAAGCATTTTGTAAGGGGAAAAAGTGGGTTTTTAATTTTTTACATTTTTTTTTTTTTATTAACTTTATTAAACTTTTTTAAACATTTTTACTAGTCCCACTAGGGGACTTTAATATGCGATTCTCCGATCGCTATTATAATACACTGCAATACTAAAACGGACAGGCATCTGCCAGGTCATGCCCGGCATGATCTAGCAGGCATTCGCTCCAGGCAGACCTGGGGGCCTTTATTAGGCCCCCGGCTGCCATTGGAGACACAGACACTCGGCGATCTTATCGCCGGGTGACGGTGGGAGAGAGAGGGAGCTCCCTCCCTCTCTCCAAAACCACTCAGATGCGGTGCACGCTATCGATCTCTCACGTTCGAGCAGGGACGCCCCCAGCCCTCAGCTGTCTCTGGCAGCTGAGAGCAGGGGGATTTGACAGCTCCCTGCTCTGTTTACTTATTCTAATGCAGTGCCGTAAATAGGCATATGCATCAGAATAAAGCCCGTTAGTGGCGGTCACTAACTGGTTAAGCTCCCAACCTGCCACTGTGGGCAGAAACTTTAGGAGCTCCCTCTAGGAAAGGAATCCCCGGCCAGAGCGCTCTGACCGGGGATTCCGTTCCTAGACGGAGCTTAGGTGGCGCTATCTACAGGGAGTTGGTGCTATTTACAGGTGGGGTGTTAACTACAGGAGGGATGGCGTAATCTGCAGGGGGGTTGGCACTATCTACTGGGGGGTTTGGTGCTATCTACTGGGGGGTGTGGGGATATCTACAGGGGGTGTGGCACTATCTACCGGTGGGGTGTGGCACTTTTACATGGGCACTGTGGCACTATATGGGCACCACCTACAAGGGACACTGTGGTGCTATCTACAGGTACACTGTGTGTGGCACTATGTGGGCACTATCTACAGTGGGAGCTGTGGCACTATGTGGGCACTGTGGCACTATCTACAGTGGGCACTATCTATGTGGGCACTAGCTATGTGGGCATTGGCACTATCTACATTGGGCACTGTGGCACTATCTACTGGGGTATTGCGGCACTATCTACATGGGCACTGTGATGTTTTCAGGGGGTTGGGACAAAAACCCTAACAAATAAAATGTATTAATTTTTTAATGGGCATGGAAAACGGATGGCAAATGGCAGCTAAAAACTGTCAGACGGCCGGGAAATGGATTCAAATTTAGAGACGCACTGATTCAAAACAACCATGAAAAATTGACAGTTGATCCGTATTTAGCTGCCCTTTTTTTCATGTTGTGTGAATACAGTCTTATCACCCTCTTCAATCTCACCTCACAGTGACCCAGGCTGATGGAGAGAGAAAACTAATTGTTACAGAGCTGCAACATTGTGTATGTATGTATATATATATCATAGAGGTCACCTTGTCGTGGCAGGTGGGCTCACACAATTTGATCAAAATGCGCGCTAAGTACCTCCCATTTGTAATTAGATTTAGCAGTAATGCATATTTATTTATATTTAGTGGCTTAGGTGGCATTAGTGTTTGCAGTGTGCTGTCGCCATTTTCTTGAGTGCGCTATATATCTATATATATCTATATATATATATATATATACAAATTACAAGAGTGTTTTTTTCACATTTTTTGTGATTTGTCTGCTCGTAAACAAAAATTAAACCATGGAATTAATTCATCTAATCTAGAAAATCAGAGCCTCATAATTCTTGTAAAAAAATAAATGTTAAAATAGTTGTGATATTCAAAGCGGTTGCAATAATATTATCTTTTAAAGAAGTGAATATCAGAATGGGAAAATTTGATCTGGGCACAGGGGCATCAATGACCCTTGGTCATGAAAGGATTAATAAAGGCTGATCCAAATATTTTGGGCTTTAGATGTATGGGCAATGAAGATAAAATATCCTGATAATGTGCTGAGCTATTTAGATGATGCAGGGGAGTCGGTCCCATATGATACAAGTAATTGAAATATTCGGTAGCTTCTCAGGATTGAGTAATGATTGGGCTAATCTGGTATTTCTGCCCATCGATGAGACTGTATCCAGCTTAATAGTGGAATCTGGCATGCTTTCAGTCAAGTATAAGTTTGAATATTTGGGGGGTTTATATATCTAAAAACCTCTTGAGATTTTACCAACTTAAAGCCTACCTAACTTATCAGGTTAGCTGTCATATGTGTTCTCATGAGGAATAACACTATTTCTGGCCATTATATGACTAGTATTCTGTATTATTTAGCAGTTTTTCCCTCTACTGGTTCTATCTCTAATTCTCAGTTGTCTCTGAGTTATTGGGTGGAGCCTAAAATTATATCATATCTTCTATACACAGCACACAAAGTAGAACGGAATCCTGCTTTCCTACATCTATCAATTACATATATAGGAGATGCAGCAGACATGTAGCAGACTATACATCAGTAATGAGTAGTGCAGCTGAGAATCCAGCACTGGGGTGACATAGACATCTTACAAGCTTGTCTGTGTCTTTCTCACTCTACTCCTGCTCCCCTTTGCCTCTCCAGAGACTTATATAGGCAGCCAGTGAAGAGCCACACCTCCACTTTCTGCAGTCCATCAATTCTGCTCTGTAACCAGAGACAGACTTTGCTTGACAACAGAAGGTGGACAGCAGATTACAGGAAAGGATTGACCTAGTGGCAGTGACGTCACACAGAAATTGCATGGATAAAAAAACTACATTTTTAAGTAAGTAAATTACAAAGTTGATCTATAATCAGGTAAACTATTAGATCAGCATAAGTTGTTCGGAAAGTTAGTATCCATTTAAACTTATAAGCTTTAATTTGTAAAATAAGATTGCAAATAAATACATTGCTTAAATTGCTTTTGTCCAGGGCAGGAAGAGTCTCCTTAGATAAAATGGTCCTTCTGCCACAATTCTTATGCTGTTTTTGTGCATGTTCAATATGAAATTATCCCAAGAATGTTTTAAATAATAGAAAAAAATATGGAATTAAATGATTTGTGGCAGAAGAAGCAAATTTATCTTAGCCTGCTGAAAGAGCACAGGAACTTTATTTTCCAGATATGATATTATAGTTTTTTGCATCACAAAAGGGCTGAAGTCAGCAGTGGGGACCACAAGGATCGGTGTTAGACCCAATTATTTTTAATCTCTTTATGAATGACCTTGTGGATGGGATTGATAGTAAGGTGTCAGTTTTTGCTGACGACACAAAACTTTGTAGGATACTTAAAACTCAGCTTGACTATAAAATATTACAGAAAGACCGAGATAAGCGTCAGCATGGGCAAAAACATGGATGATGAAATGTAATGTTGATAAACGTAAAAAAAATCACCTAGGACGCAATAATAGTATTACTGCATATACATTAAATGGAATAAAACTGGGGATAACGGAACAAGATAAGGACCTGGGAATTCTGGTTACAAATAAGCCAAGCAGCACTCAATGTCAGGCAGCAGCTGCAAAAGCAAGAAGGATTTTAGGGTGAAAAAAAAGGGAGACATAAACATGTGATTCAAATGTAATAATACCCCTCTATAAATGTAATATTAACAATCTATAAATATAATATTACCCCTCTATAAATCCCTTGTAAGGCCACATCTTGATATGGATTTCAGTTTTGGTCTCCACATTGCAAAAAGGATATAGGAGAACAAGAGAGGGTTTAAAGGCGGGCAACTAGATTATTAAATGAGATGGGTGGTGTCTCCTACAATGAAGGACTAGAGAAATTGGACATGTTCAGATTGAAAAAAGACGTCTTAAAGGTGAACTTATTACATATATAAGTATGTGTGAGGTCAATACAGAGAATTAGCACTTATCTGTTCCTTCCAAGGACTCTAAAGGACCAGGGGACATTCATTGTGTGTGGAAGAAAGGGACTTCAGACATCAATTTAGAAAAGGGTTCTTTACAGTTAGAGAAATCAAACTATGGAATGCCCGGCCTCAAGAGGTAGTGATGGCAGATACTATGTCAGCATTTAAAAAAAAAAAAGCCGAGATGCTTATTTACTGATGAATGGCATTGAGGGTTATAATTAATCTATTAATGAATGTCGGGTAATTTATTCGAGAGTGGCTGAACTGGATGGACCTGTGTCTTTATTTAACCTCTGTAACTATGTACCAAGTGCAATATTTGTTTAGTTGGCACGAGTGTAGTCGATTTAGATTCTGGTTGGATAAACATGGGGGATCTTTGGAAAATATTTTTTAACTACTAGAGATGGTTTATTGAGCAATGAAATATGATGGACTACCCGATATGTAAGTCATTAGATAAAAGCTGGACTGAATTGCAAAAAATCAGTAAGGTTAACCCCTTAATGTACCATGGCAGTCGTTATGGGGAAGTTTGGAGCGGGCTCAAGGGCTGCCAGCGCTCCATACTTAGCAGGTGTTGGCTGTGTAATACAGCCGACACCTCTCTGCAATGATCAGAATCAGAGATCACTTTGATTCCGCCAGTTTAACCCCTTAGATGCCGCAATCGCAAACTCAAACTAAGGAAACCTCAATCTAAAGCATTCGAATGAGGGGGGCAGCACCCTCCGACGTACCATCGGCCCACCGTGACGCGATTGAAGTGTGCCGATGGTCATCATGGCAGCCTGAGGGCCTAATGAAGGCCCCAGGTCTGCCATCTTTGTACTTCTATGAAGCCCTGCTAATATAGGAGTACAACAGAGGATAGGTGATTATTATGCACCATACACTTCAGCAATTGTCACCGTTCTGTGAGTTTGTGTGATCTACGCTTTTTGTATGAGCTGCTGTTAATTCTAGACACTTCCACTTCACAATAATTTGCTTATAGGTGACATAGAAAAATCTGTCAGACAATAATAACACATACAGGTGACCGGCGCAGATCTAGCAGATAAGAATAATACTTGCAGGTGAGCTTTGTAGATCTAGCAAATAATAACAGCACTTACAGGTGACCGGAGCAGTTCCTGCAGATAATAATATCACTTACAGGTGACCAGGGCAGAATCAATCAGATAATGATAGCACAGGTGACCAGAGCAGTTCTAGCAGATAATAATAGCACTTACAGGTAACCAGGGCAGAATCTAGCAGATAATTATAGCACTTACAGGTGACCAGGTAAGATCTAGTAGATAATAATAACATTTACAGATGACCAGGGCAGATCTAGAAATGTTTCAAATTGACAAGTGGCAAAGTTGGCATCCTATGATAGTGCCACGTGTAAAGTCTTTGAACTCCTCAGTGACCCAAGGCTCAAACTGGACAGATGTTAGTTTATTTAAGAAATAGTATTATTATGGTCTTTAGAACAATTGTTATAGTCATCTACAAGAAGGTGATGGAGGAAAGGGAACCCTCCTGCTTCTATCTCAGCTCTCCAATCTCTTACTGGCAGAATTAAAAGGGGGGGTGCTATTCCTTAAGTGGTAACGCAGAAAGATGACTTATATGAAACATTGCAAAAACCTTATTCAAAAGTTTTTTAAGAGCCTGCTTAATGTCTCTATTACTCAGACTGTAGATCATAGGGTTAAGAAGTGGAGTTATCACCGTGTAGAACAGAGAGAGAAATGTCTTTGCAGTTTGCTTGCGTGGAAAAACATAGGTAGTAATGAGGGATCCATAATACATGGACACTACCGCCAGGTGAGAGCTACAGGTGGAGAAGGTCTTCTGCCTCCCACTCACGGAGGGGATCTTTAATATAGTGATGATAATATACACATAAGAAACTATAATAACAGTAAGCGGACAGATTGCAAGAAAAATTACCAGAAACAAAGTCTCTATCTTCATTATAAAAGTGTCTGAACAGGAAAGCTCCAGTAAAGGTTCCAAGTCACAGAAGAAATGGTCAATGATGTTTGGTCCACAGAAATCCAAATGACTCACTGTTAAAAAGATCATCAACACTGTAGCAAAAATTATCACCCAACACAAGAGAACGGCTCTTAGACAGAATGTGGGGTCCATGACGGAGGTGTAATGTAGAGGGTTACAGATGGCCTGATACCTGTCATAGGACATCACGGTCAGGAGAAGACATTCTAATGCCTCAAAGGCTGAAAAAAAATAATATTGAATCAAACAGCCAATAAAAGACACAGAACTTCCTTCATACAACACAATATGGAGCATGTTGGGCACTATGGTGGTGGAGAGTAGGATATCTATAAAGGAGAGCTGTGTGAGGAAGAAGTACATGGGAGAGTGGAGCGGCCGGCTGTAGGACACAACTAGAATGATGAGGAGGTTTCCACATATAGTCACACAGAAGATGATCAGAAGCAGAAGAAAGAAGCAAAGATTAAAACTTTTTAAATTCTGAAATCCCAAGAGA
Organism: Rhinoderma darwinii; assembly: GCF_050947455.1. Taxonomy (NCBI): domain Eukaryota; kingdom Metazoa; phylum Chordata; class Amphibia; order Anura; family Rhinodermatidae; genus Rhinoderma; species Rhinoderma darwinii. Next base: position 430,412,542 of record NC_134689.1, read on the forward strand.
ATAATTTCAGTTACTTTAGTAAAATTGTGATGTTGCATATTCAGAGAGAGAAATTCCAATTGTAAACTATAAGGAATAAAATTAAGTTAAATATGAGAAAGTGCTGAACATTCAGATGTTTCCCTGCCTTCATACACACACAGACTCTCTGGTTTATAGATTTTAAAGGAATTTATCCAAGAAGTAAAGAGAGATGGATGTTAATTCTGGAATATACTTTTATGATATGAGCAGCGCTTTATAAAAAATAAATAAATATAATCTATTACAAGAAATATACATATCAGTGCAATGCAGCCCGAGGAAATCATGTCTAGAAAGTATTAAGCATTCTAAGTATTCTGGTTAAAACTGTAACTTCAAAAAAAAAAAAAAAAAAAGTTAAATAATAATAATAATATTAATAATAATAATAACAACAGTACAAAATAATAAGAATTAATAATAATATGTAATAAATAAAGCCAAATAATATAAATAAAAATAATAGCAGAACAAAATACTACTAATGAATAATAATGTTTAATAAATACTAGAAAGTAATATCAATTATAAATACAAGTAAATAATAATATTAATAATAAGAAAAAATAACAGTACAAAATAATAACAATGAATAATAATAATAATTAATAAATGATAGTAAATAATATAAATAATAAATACGAGCAAATAATAATAAATAGTAATTAATAATAGAAAATAAAAATATTGCTAAGCAGCATGTTATAATAAAATATTGTGTAGTGTAAATTAATGTAATAATAATTAACATCACATAATGTAATATTCACAATATGTCAACACATTCTTTAGATTTTCAAAGTATAATTTATTTTACCTACTAGAAAGCGTAAATTAATATTGCCAATAATATTTATTTTTCTGAATAAAGGAGAATGCAACTCACAAGTAGACACACAAGAAAAAATACTGACAGGAACACCCTAAATCACGTAAGCAGTTCTTCTCCTGGTCTTTTCACTACGGAAGATTTTTGTTGTTCTAGGATGTGAAGACGTAAAATGGATTGGCCTTGTCTGTAGGTAAAGACACAACATTATTCCTCAGTCTCCTTTTATAGAGGAATCTCACACCATTTACATTGTGAAGTCATGGGGAATGCATTCTGCTCCCTGTGGGAGATTCCCCTCTAAGGAAAAAGGGTTATTTTATTTGTTATGTTATAAATGTGAAGATTATATTTAACCCCAAATAAGTCAAAGACAATTTTTGCCTTAAAGAATATATTTTTTTTAAAATAATTTTTGTCAAAACTTTTTTATTTTTTCTTTGAAGGGGTTTTCCCATACAATAATATTAGTGGCCTATGTATTGGGTAGGCTATCAATATTAGATAGGTGAGGAACTCCTGCTGATCAGATTAAGGAAGGAGTCGCAACCCTCCAGCAAGTACCTTGTCCGCTTTGTTGTTTACCAAGCACAGCACTATACATTTGGTAGTGGTTGTGCTTGATATTGCAGCTCAGTCTAATTCCCTTCAATAGGAGTGAGCTGTTGTGACCTGCAGTGCCAGTCAAGGCTACTATCAAACGTACGGTGTTGTGCCTGAAGGGGACACCGAACTCACTAAAGTGCCACCGCCACTTCAGTCAACTAATCTGCAAAGGTGCAACAGTACTGCTAGAGAAGTGATCAGTGGATTTTACACTAAAGATTGGATATGGACAAGATAAGGACAGTGCAAAATGTATAGACTTTATTGATGTTAGTGCACGTGTAATGCGAGTGATTGGTGCAACTAATTTGATGCCATGATTCGGCTACTGGTAACTGATGTGAAGTAAAAAACCGGCCTATTGAGGAGCAGAGGGATGACTATATGAGCTACTGCTTATCTTGTCATTCATTTTCTGGATCAAAAGATCCCCATATGTGACAATCAGAGAGCAAGTATGAGGGATAATGTGAGATAACATAAACAAACGTTCATGTTACCCTCCCCCTGAGGTTATCTATAGCCATACAGGGATAGGTGGGGGATCACAGATCCACCTCCTCACCCTGCATGCTGCCAGCATGTCTCCAACTGCCCTTCCTCCGCTCCTCCACATGGGCTGAAGTTAGAGCTGCAAATACATGCAGCTCACACTTCAACTTGCTCTAGGTCAGGCTAAAATGTGACGAGAGCAAAGACCAAAAAAGGGTTAATCTAGCTAAATGAGGCCTTGTTTTTCGTGGTACATATTTGCTAATGTTTTATTTAGGTGGATTTATATTATGTAATTTATTTTAAAGCCACTGTTTTTTCTTTTACCAATTACTATACCTGAGTTGTTAGCTTTATGGTAAAGGGGAATATTTTCCCAAAAATATAAACGTTTTTTTTTAAAATGATTTTTTTTTTTTTTTTTTTTTACAAATATATGGACACCTGACAATCACAACTATATATATGATTTTTTTGACATCCCATTACAAAACCATGAGTGTTCATATGAAGTTTGAATCTCTTCTCAGCTCCTCCACTCTTCTGAAAAGACTTTCCCCAAGATTTTTGAGTGTGTCTGTGGGAATTGTAGCCATTTAGCCAAAGCAGCATTTCTGAGGTCAGGGATCTGTCAGTCCACTCAAGTTCCTCCACATCAAACTTCTTACCCCATGTCTATGACAGATATGCTGGAAAAGAAAAGGACTAAACCCACAAAGTTTAAAACTATAAAATGTCTTTGTATGCTGGAACATTAACATTACCTTTTACTGGAAATAAGGGGCCAAACCCTAAAAAATAGTCCAGAGCATTAAACCTCCTGCACCAAATGTTACAGCAGGCACTATGCATTCCGGTAGCAAACGTTCTCCTGGCACCCGCTAAATCCAGATTCCTCCATCAGACTTCCAGAAAGCGAGACATAATTCATCACTTTAGACAGAAATGATGTTTTCAGTACTCTACTAAGGGGACCTGCATGGCACAATATACAGGGGGCACTATCTACAGAGGGCACTATCTACAGGGGGCACTATCCACAAGGGGCGCTGTTTGTGGCACCGAGTGGAGGGGGGCCCAGTCAAACGTTTGCTATGAGGCCCTGCCTTTCCTAGTTATGCCCCTGCCTGTGAGTCACTGGATGTAACTGTGCTATATTAATTTATATGGTCTGCATGGGGGTATTATTCATTCACTATGTGGTTATGATGTGGTGGTATTATTTAGTAACAGTATGGGGGTATTATTCAGTCACTATGTGGGTATGATGTGGTGGTATTATTTAGTAACAGTATGGGGGTATTATTCAGTCACTATGTGGTTATGGTGTGGTGGTATTATTCAGTAACAGTATGGGGGTATTATTCAGTCACTATGTGGTTATGGTGTGGAGGTATTATTCAGTAACAGTATGGGGTATTATTCCATCACTATGTGGTTATGGTGTGGCGGTATTATTCAGTAACAGTATGGGGGTATTATTCAGTCACTATGTGGTTATGGTGTGGTGGTATTATTCAGTAACAGTATGGGGGTATTATTCAATCACTATGGGGTTATGTTGTGGAGGTATTACTCAGTAACAGTATGGGGTATTATTCCATCACTATGTGGTTATGGTGTGGAGGTATTATTCAGTAACAGTATGGGGGTATTATTCAGTCACTATGTGGTTATGGTGTGGAGGTATTATTCAGTAACAGTATGGGGGTATTATTGCGTCACTATGTGGTTATGGTGTGGCCATATTATTCAGTAACAGTATGGGGGTATTATTCAGTAATAGTATAGGGGTGTTATTCAGTCACTATGTGGTTATGGTGTGGCAGTATTACTCAGTAACAGTATGGGGGTATTGTCAGTCACTATGTGGTTATTATGTGGAGATATTATTCAGTAACAGTATAGGGGTATTATTCCGTCACTATGTGGTTATGGTGTGGAGGTATTATTCAGTAACAGTATGGGGGGCATTATTCAGTCACTATGTGGTTATGGTGAGGTGGTATTATTCAGTAACAGTATGGGGGTATTATTCAGTCACTATGTGGTTATGGTGTGGAGGTATTATTCAGTAACAGTATGGGGGTATTATTCAGTCACTATGTAGTTATGGGGTGGTGGTATTATTTAGTAACAGTATGGGGGTATTATTCAGTCACTATGTGGTTATGGTGTGGTGGTATTATTCAGTAACAGTATGGGGGTATTATTCAGTCACTATGTGGTTATGGGGTGGTGATATTATTCAGTAACAGTATGGGGGTATTATTCAGTGACTATGTGGTTATGGTGGGGAGGTATTATTCAGTAACAGTATGGGGGTAATATTGAGTCAATATGTGGTTATTGTGTGGTGGTATTATTCAGTAACAGTATGGGGGTATTATTCAGTCACTATATGGTTATGGTGTGTTGGTATTATTCAGTAACAGTATGGGGGTATTATTCAGTCACTATGTGGTTATGGTGTGGTGGTAATATTCAGTAACAGTATGGGGGTAATATTGAGTCACTATGTGGTTGTGGTGTGGCGGTATTATTCAGTAACAGTATGGGGGTATTATTCAGTCACTATGTGGTTATGGTGTGGCGGTATTATTCAGTAACAGTATGGGGGTATTATTCAGTTACTATGTGGTTATGGTGTGGTGGTATTATTCAGTAACAGTATGGGGGTATTATTCAGTAACAGTATGGGGATATTATTCAGTCACTATGTGATTATGGTGTGGGGCTATTGTTCAGTAACAGTATGTGGGTATTATTCAGTCACTATGTGGTTATGGTGTGGGGGTATTAATCAGTAACAGTATGGGGGTATTATTCCGTCACTATGTGGTTATGGTGTGGAGGTATTATTCAGTAACAGTATGGGGGTATTATTCAGTCACTATGTGGTTATGGTGTGGCAGTATTAGTCAGTAACAGTATGGGGGTATTATTCAGTCACTATGTGGTTATGGTGTGGTGATATTATTCAGTAACAGTATGGGGGTATTATTCAGTCACTATGTAGTTATGGGGTGGTGGTATTATTTAGTAACAGTATGGGGGTATTATTCAGTCACTATGTGGTTATGGTGTGGTGGTATTATTCAGTAACAGTATGGGGTATTACTCAGTCACTATGTGGTTATGGTGTGGTGGTATTATTCAGTAACAGTATGGGGGTATTATTCAGTCACTATGTGGTTATGGTGTGGTGATATTATTCAGTAACAGTATGGGGGTATTATTCAGTCACTATGTAGTTATGGTGTGGTGATATTATTCAGTAACAGTATGTGGGTATTATTCAGTCACTATGTGGTTATGGTGTGGAGGTTTTATTCAGTAACAGTATGGGGGTATTATTCAGTCACTATGTGGTTATGGTGTGGGGATATTATTCAGTAACATTATGGGGGTATTATTCAGTCACTATGTGGTTATTGTGTGGTGGTATTATTCAGTAACAGTATGGGGGTATTAGTCAGTCACTATGTGGTTATGGTGTGTGGGTATTATTCAGTAACAGTATGGGGGTATTATACAGTGACTATGTGGTTATGGTGGGGAGGTATAAATTCAGTAAGAGTATGGTAATATTATTCAGTCACTATGTGGTTATGGTTTGGCGGTATTAGTCAGTAACAGCATGGGGGTATTATACAGTCACTCTGGGGTTATGGTGTGGAGGTATTATTCAGTAACAGTATGGGGGGGTATTATTTCGTCATTATATTCATTGGTAACAACATGTCCCTCATTTTTATGCCCTACTGCACTGACTCCTCCCGCCCGCTGCCTCCGCCTCTAGCAGGAGTGGAGTGATAGACTTAGATACAGGGCCACAACAGTAAGTATTCTTGTACTAACATATATTCACCCCCCAAAAAATGTTGTGTCTATGTATGTGTATCTATATGTATATATATATATATATATATATATATATATATATATATATATATATATAGAAAACACAAGGAGAGCAGCACTTATAGGCTCATAGCCTTATTTGTAATTCTTTGGGTGCAAGCCTTTGGACCCCGATCACCGGTTCCATATATATATATTGTAAAGGATCTGCCAGACACAGCTTCTGTGTCGACGCCCGTGGGTAATCAGTCTGCACCTGCTCCTAAGTCTGAGAGAGTGACACGATCTTCTACCACTCAGGATGGCAGGCTTAGGAGTGGGAGAGCCTATCACAGCCTGGCCAGACTGAGCTAGCTCCCGTCCACTGTCTATTTATACCTGCCTTAACTGTTCCTCCTTTGCCTGTGATTCTGCTCTGCTTGTTTCCTGGCTTGCTGCAGCTGCTTGAACTACCTATCCTCTGCTTGTTATTGACCTTGGCTTACTGACCACTCTCCTGCTCAGCGTTTTGTACCTCGTGCACTCCTGGTTTGACTCGGCTCGTTCACTTCTCTCGTTGCTCACGGTGTCTCCTTGGGCAGCTGCCCGACTTTCCTAGCTTCTGTGTACCCTTGTCTGTTTGTCTGTCGTGCACTTACTGAGCGTAAGGACCGTCGCACAGTTGTACCCCGTCGCCTAGGACGGGTCGTTCCAGGTAGGCAGGGACTGAGTGGCGGGTAGATTAGGGCTCACATGTCTGTCTCCCTACCCCGTCATTACATAATCACAGGCCCATATACCTAGTCTACCCTGGTCCCTGACACAACTATGGACCCCCTTGAGACCCTGGCTCAGCAAATGCAGGGCCTCTCCCTACAGGTCCGAGCCCTGGCTCAGAGGGACAACCATCATGATGCTACCCTGGTAGTGCCCCCCACCTCACCTCTTGAACCCCACCTCAAGTTGCCTGACCGGTTCTCAGGGGACCGGAAGACTTTTTTCTCCTTTCGGGAGAGTTGTAGGCTCTGTTTTCGCTTAAAGCCCCACTCCTCAGGTTCTGAGAGCCAGCGAGTGGGTATAATTATGTCCCGGCTCCAGGACGGGCACCAAGAATGGGCCTTCTCCTTGACGCCCCTGAACTTTCCTCTGTTGATATTTTCTTTTCTGCTCTCGGACTCATTTATGATGAGACTGACAAGACTGCCTTTGCCGAGAGTCAGCTGGTGACCTTACGTCAGGGTAAGAGACCTGTTGAGGAGTATTGTTCTGACTTTAGGAAGTGGTGTGTAGCTTCTCGGTGGAATGACCCTGCCTTGAGGTGCCAGTTTAGATTGGGTCTGTCGAACGCCCTGAAAGACCTGCTAGTTAGCTATCCCTCTTCTGACTCCATAGATCAGGTTATGGCTTTAGCGGTACGACTTGACCGACGTCTCAGGGAACGACGACTTGAACGTTTTTGTGCCTTCTCCTCAGACTCCCCCATGATGCCTCGGATCTCCCACGGAAGACTCGGATGTACCTATGCAACTCGGGGCCTCCGTGTACCCCCAACAACGTAGAGCGTTCCGCAGGAAGAATGGTCTCTGCTTCGACTGTGGGGATGACAAGCATCAAGTGAACAACTGTCCTAGGCGTAAGAATAAGCAGCCGGAAAACTTCCGCGCCTAAGTGATCATCGGGGAGGTCACTTGGGCGCACAGGTATTTCCCGTAAATATGAAACGTAATAAAATCTTGCTTCCCTTTCAGGTCTCTTTTGGTGGTAGGTCTGCTACCGGCAGTGCCTTCGTGGATTCAGGGTCTTCTGCTAATATTATGTCTGTTGAATTTGCTATGTCTCTAGCTATGCCATTAGTTGGTTTGCCTAAACCTGTCCCGGTAGTGGGTATCGACTCCACTCCTCTTGCTAATGGTTATTTTACACCGCATACCCCTGTTTTTGAACTCCTTGTTGGCTCCATGCATTTGGAGCAGTGCTCTGTACTGGTGATGCAGGGATTATCGTCAGATTTGGTTTTAGGCCTTCCCTGGTTGCAGTTGCATAATCCCACGTTTAACTGGAATACTGGGGATCTTACCAAATGGAGTAATGAATGCATGACGTAATGTTTTTCTGTTAATTCTATTTCTCTCCCTGAGGAGGTGAACACTCTACCTGAGTTTGTTCAGGTCTTCGCTGATGTTTTCTCTAAAGAGGCCTCCGAAGTGTTACCTCCTCATAGAGAATACGATTGCGCTATCGATATGGTATCAGGAGCTAAGCTCCCTAAGAGTAGGATATTTAATCTCTCTTGTCCCGAACGTGAAGCCATGAGAGAGTATATCCAGGAATGCCTGGCCAAGGGTTACATTCGCCCCTCTACTTCTCCGGTAGGTGCTGGCTTCTTCTTCGTAGGGAAGAAGGATGGTGGTCTTAGGCCATGCATTGACTACCGGAACTTGAATAAGGTCACTGTAAGGAACCAGTACCCCCTTCCTTTGATTCCTGATCTCTTCAATCAGGTTCAGGGGGCCCAATGGTTCTCTAAGTTTGATCTTCGGGGGGCTTATAACCTTATCCGCATCAAAGAGGTGGATGAGTGGAAGACTGCGTTTAACACGCCCGAAGGTCATTTCGAATACCTCGTCATGCCCTTTGGGTTGTGTAATGCTCCCACAGTCTTCCAGAATTTCATAAATGAGATTTTAAGAGACTACCTGGGGGTATTTCTTGTAGTGTACCTTGATGACATACTTGTGTTTTCCAAGGACTGGTCCTCCCACATTGAGCATGTCAGGAAGGTGCTCCAGGCCCTTCGGGAAAACAAACTGTTTGCTAAGACCGAAAAATGTGTGTTTGGGGTGCAGGAGATACCATTTTTGGGTCAAATCCTCACTCCTCATGAATTCCGCATGGACCCCGCCAAGGTCCAGGCTGTGGCGGAATGGGTACAACCTGCCTCCCTGAAGGCGTTACAGTGCTTCCTGGGGTTCGCTAATTATTACAGGAGATTTATTGCTAACTTCTCGGTCATCGCTAAGCCTCTTACGGATCTCACTCGCAAAGGTGCTGATCTCCTCCACTGGCCTCCTGAGGCTGTCCAGGCTTTTGAGGTCCTTAAGAAGTGCTTTATCTCGGCCCCAGTGCTGGTTCAGCCCAACCAAATGGAGCCATTCATCGTGGAGGTTGACGCCTCCGAGTTGGGAGTGGGTGCTGTCTTGTCCCAGGGTACCAGGTCGCTCACCCATTTCCGTCCCTGTGCCTACTTCTCCAGGAAGTTTTTGCCCACTGAGAGCAACTATGATATTGGCAACCGCAAACTCTTAGCCATTAAATGGGCATTTGAAGAGTGGCGCCACTTCCTGGAGGGGGCTAGGCACCAGGTAATGGTCCTTACCGACCACAAGAATCTGATTTTCTTAGAATCTGCCCGGAGGCTAAACCCGAGACAAGCTCGATGGGCGTTATTTTTTTCCAGATTCAACTTTTTGGTCACCTATAGGGCTGGGTCTGAAATTTTAAGGCTGATGCACAGTCGCGTAGCTCCATGGCTAGCCCTCCTTCGGAGGAAGATCCTGCTTGTGTTTTGCCTCCAGGTATAATCATTTCCTCTATTGATTCTGATTTAGTCTCCGAAATTGCGGCTGATCAAGGTTCAGCTCCCGGGAACCTTCCGGAGAACAAGCTGTTTGTTCCCCTGCAATTCCGGCTAAGGGTACTTAGGGAAAATCATGACTCTGCACTATCTGGCCATCCAGGCATCCTGGGTACCAAGCACCTCATTGCCAGAAACTACTGGTGGCCTGGGTTGCTTTAAGATGTTAAGGCCTACGTCGCCGGTTGTGATGTTTGTGCTAGGTCAAAGACTCCCAGGTCCCGACCAGCGGGCTTACTATGTTCTTTGCCCATTCCCCAGAGACCTTGGACCCATATCTCCATGGATTTTATCACCGATTTGCCTCCATCTCAAGGTAAGTCGGTGGTGTGGGTTGTAGTAGACCGCTTCAGTAAGATGTGCCACTTTGTGCCCCTCAAGAAACTACCCAATGCTAAGACGTTAGCTACATTGTTTGTCAAACACATCCTGCATCTCCATGGGGTTCCTGTCAATATTGTTTCTGACCGAGGGGTACAATTTGTTTCATTGTTTTGGAGAGTCTTCTGTAAAAAGTTGGAGATTGATCTGTCCTTCTCCTCGGCTTTCCATCCTAAACCTAATGGCCAAACGGAGAGGACTAATCAGTCTCTAGAACAATATTTAAGGTGTTTTATCTCTGACTGTCAACATGATTTGGTCTCATTCATTCCCCTCGCCGAATTTTCCCTTAATAACCGGGTCAGTAACTCGTCAGGGGCCTCCCCTTTTTTCTGTAATTTTGGGTTTAATCCACGGTTCTCCTCAGTTTCACCTTGTAGTTCCAACAATCCAGAGGTAGATGTCGTTCATCGGGAACTGTGCACAGTCTGGGCCCAGGTTCAGAAGAACCTAGAGGCGTCCCAGAGCATACAAAAGACTCAAGCAGATAGAAGATGTTCTGCTAACCCCTTGTTTGTGGTCGGGGATCTGGTGTGGCTATCGTCAAAAAATTTGTGCCTTAAAGTCCCGTCCAAGAAGTTTGCTCCCCGGTTTATAGGGCCGTACAAGGTCATTGAAGTCCTTAACCCTGTCTCCTTCCGACTGGAGTTGCCTCCATCTTTTCGAGTACACGACGTGTTTCATGCCTCCCTCCTTAAACTCTGCTCCCCGTCCTTGGCTCCCTCGAGGAAACCTCAGGTCTCTGTTCTCACCCCTGAGGGGGTAAAATTCGAGGTGGCCAAGATTGTGGACAGCAGGATGGTCCAAGGCTCCCTCCAGTACCTGGTCCATTGGAGAGGATACGGGCCTGAGGAGAGGACTTGGGTACCCGCCTGGGATGTTCACGCTGGGGTATTGCTCAGGAGGTTCCACATTCGTTTCCCCAATAAGCCAGGTACACCTAGAAAGGGTCCGATGGCCCCTCATAAAAGGGGGGGGGGTACTGTAAAGGATCTGCCAGACACAGCTTCTGTGTCGACGCCCGTGGGTAATCAGTCTGCACCTGCTCCTAAGTCTGAGAGAGTGACACGATCTTCTACCACTTAGGATGGCAGGCTTAGGAGTGGGAGAGCCTATCACAGCCTGGCCAGACTGAGCTAGCTACCGCCCACTGTCTATTTATACCTGCCTTTCCTGTTCCTCCTTTGCCTGTAATTCTGCTCTGCTTGTTTCCTGGCTATGCTGCTGCTGCTGCTGCTTGAACTACCTATCCTCTCCTTGTTATTGACCTTGGCTTACTGACCACTCTCCTGCTCAGCGTTTTGTACCTCGTGCACTCCTGCTTTGACTCGGCTCGTTCACTACTCTCGTTGCTCACGGTGTCTCCGTGGGCAGATGCCCTGTTTCCCTAGCTTCTGTGTACCCTTGTCTGTTTGTCAGTCGTGCACTTATTGAGCGTAGGAACCGTCGTCCAGTTGTACCCCGTCGCCTAGGACGGGTCGTTGCAAGTAGGCAGGGACTGAGTTGCGGGTAGATTAGGGATCACCTGCCTGTCTCCCTACCCCGTCATTACATATATATATTTATATATATTTATGAGACAGCATATCTATAGCACTGCGACCCTATATCTATGGTTAGGATTGGATACAGTGGCTCTGCAGACAGTAACACACATGACAAGATTAGATATAGGGCCCAGCCCGCTGACATTGCGGCTCCAGCGCTGGACCCAGGAAAGGTAAGAATAATAATTGTTTTGCTTTTTTATGTGCTATTAATTTTCTGGGTGTATTTGTGTTTATTTACAGGTTTGGCTGTTCGACTACTTCGGATTCGAGGGCTACTTTGTTGAAGGCTTTTTTATTCTCAATAAAATGGTTATGAGGGTTGTGTGTTTTTTTTTATTTCAATAAAATATTTTTTCTATGTCCTTGTATTTTTTTAAACTTTATTACTAGCACCTTAGTAATGTCCGCTGGCTGATTGACAGCATCCATAACTAAGGCAGGGCTTAGTGTTAGCCGGTGCAGAGGCTAACACTAACTCTCATTATTAGCCCGGTACCTATCGCCACCAGGGGTACTGGGAAGAGCTGGGTACGATCCAATACCCGACCATCGGTATTGTAAGTTGGGTACTGGGGCGGCCACTGACTGGTATGATTAAGCTGGGAAATGCCAAAAATAATTGCTCTTCTCAACCTGGTAATACTAGCCTGCTGCTGCTATGTTCTATCTAGCTAGTTATGACAAAATGGGGAGGACCGCACAACGTTTATTCCATTTTTTTTTTTTAATGACGTGGGTTTTTGATTACCAGCCAGATACAACACAGCAGCAGGCAGGCAGCATTACCAGGGTGGGAAGGGCCACTGTTTTTGGCCTATTCCAGCCTGATAATACCAGCCTGTGGCCGCCCCAGTGCCTGCCCATCACTACAGATGGTCGGGTACTGGATCATACCCAACTCTTCCCAATACCCCTGGTGGCGGTGGGTACCAGGGTAATAATGGGGGTTAGTGTTAGCCTCTGCATCAGCTAACATCAAGCCCCACCTTAATAATGGACACTGTCAATCAGCCAGCAGCCATTACTAAGGTGGTAGTAATGAAGTTTAAAAGAAAATACAAAGACATAGAAAAAATATATTTTATTGAAATAAAAAACCCCCACACAACCCTCATTAACCATTTTATTTAAAATAAAAAAAGCCGTCATCGAAGTAGTCCTGGAATCAGACGTAGTTCAATACCCGAACCTGTAAAAATACAGAAACACACAAAAAAAAACATTAGTAACACATGTGGTAGGCTTAGATACATGGCCCATGTGTGATAGTGTCTGTTTGACCATAGTTTTCTAAGCCTATAACAAGGCAGGCTTAGATACAGGACCCTAGCAGACAGTAATCTTATACTGTATATAAGATTACGGTCTGCTGGAGTCCTGTATCTAAGCCTGCCTTATGGTAAGCTTAGATACATGGTACATCATGCCGTATCACACATGAGTACTGTATCTAAGCCCATGTGTGATGCTGTCTGTTTGACAATTTTTTTTATTTTTCACTGGCGCACGCTGGGCTGTAAGACCGCCCAAAAAACAGAAGACAACATGCATTGCAGGTAGTGAACGCTTGGAAATAAAAGCGTAGATCAAAATTAAAAAAATATAAAAAAAAAAAAACAAGAGTAAGAGATTACATTATACCAAAGAAATACATTTAAGGCAAATAAATAAATAAAAATAGTCACCCTTTAATACTCCATCTTTCAACAGACTGTCCGCCTTGCAACACCCCTAGTGACAACATAGAGACAGGTTTATTGATCTACAAACTACAGAAAAATTGTCTCAGAAAATATATTGATACTATAGGCACCATGCTGCTTTGTGATCAAAGATTTTGCTAAAATTTCTAGTCATGTCAAGATGTGTTCAGAGACCTTGGATAATGGGAGTCACATATTAAGAAAAAAAAATGGCCGAATTTGCAGCTGTCCACAATGAATTAGTCGATTCACAAAACTTTGTAGAAGATATGATGGTGGCAACGAAGGCCAAAAAGATAGATTTTGCCAAAGCAATATTAGAGGTATTTCTGTAATCAAAGGGACCTCTTACCTTAACTACTTCCAAATATAATTCAACCAACCTTAAACAAGCACTCCCAGAAAATATTTGATCTTTTGGTCCGTTTATAATGGACATCTGTTAAATAGATTTGCAGTTAATTTTCTTACCTATCGATTTCTTCTTGAATTATCATCCTCCGTTTGTTCCTCTGGTTGTACCGCGTGACAGCAACTCTGAATGTCCGAATCCTTCAGCATTTCCACTGAGGACCGGAAGTCAGTTTCTCCATGCTAAACTCTAAAAAAAATTCAGGAGTGCGTCTTTGAGTTCATAGAGTTCCAGATCCAACAAGGTTGATTGAAATATCCCATGGTGGTGCTATGCGGTTTACCAGATTTTGGCATGGTTTATGTAATTTTCACAGGTAGAAGAGCGCTGCATCACAAAGTGTGCCCCTGCTTTTTTCTGCACCCCCACCAATAGGGAAATTAATTATTACACAGTGGACATTCATATCAATGTATTTCCTGTGTAATACAGGACAGGTCCTACAGACTGAGTGATGCTCTTTGTAACCGTTCTTCACTCTGGTCTAGAGATGGTGATCCAAAATAAACTCCCCTCTATTAACTCAGAATTCCCTGATAGGGTATATGAAAATTGGTTCTTATAAACTAGACAATCCCTACCATACTTATAAAAATAGTTTTACAAGATTTTATATATAATGTATGCCAGGGCTTTTCAAACACATTCGGACCTCACTGGTGAGGCATCTCCAGTTGTTGGTGAGGGGCAGATGCTGAGGCAGTTTTGACAGAAGTGATCACATGCTGCACAGACTGGGTTTAGCAAAATAAATTTGGTGTTGCTTATTTTAATATTTTATTGGTTTAAGGATAAGAAGACAAGATAAAATGAAATATTAGCATTGGCATCAACCAATGGTCAAGCCCTGGCATCACCATGTTCTGGCTAGTGGGGCCCCAGTAAAAAAAAGTTAGGAATCCCCCATTTTTACTGTAATGGCAGGGGGTAGGGAGACGGACAAGTGAGCCCTAATCTACCCGCCACTCTGTCCCTGCCTACTTGCAACGACCCGCCCTAGGCGACGGGGTACAACTGGGCGGCGGTCCCTGCGCTCAGTAAGTGCACGACAAACACGACAAACATACAAGGAACACAAGCAAGGAAAAGGGGCCGTTGCCCACGGCAACACCGTGAGCAACCAGAGTGGTGAACGAGCCGAGTCAAGCCAGGAGTGTGCGAGGTACAAAACGAAAAGCAGAAGAGTAGTCGGTAAGCCAGGGTCTGTATGGAGCAGGATCAAAAAATAGCAGGAGCTGTAGCTGGGCCAGGAAACCACAAGGAAAGAAACACAAGCAATAACAAGCACCGAGGGACAGGAAGTGCAGGCTTAAATAGACCGAGGGCGGGAGCTAGCTGAGTCTGGCCAGGTTACGATAGGCTCTCCCACTCCTAAGCCTGCCAGCCTGAATGGTGGAAGCAGGAGTCAGTCTCAGGGAAGTATTCTCAGGTGCTGACTGATTAGTTCTGGGAGTTAACCCCGAAGCTGTGCCTGGCAGATCCTTTACAGTACCCCCCCCTTTTATGAGGGGCCACCGGACCCTTTCTAAGTGGACCTGGCTTACTGGGGAAACGCAGGTGGAACCTCCTGACCAATACCCCAGCGTGAACATCCCGGGCGGGTACCCAAGTCCTCTCCTCGGGACCGTATCCTCTCCAATGGACCAGGTACTGGAGGGAGCCTTGGACCATCTTGCTGTCCACAATCCTGGCCACCTCGAATTCCACCCCCTCCGGGGTGAGGATGGGAACAGGAGGTCTCCTCGAGGGAGCCAAGGACGGGGAGCAGCGTTTGAGGAGGGAGGCATGAAACACGTCGTGTATCCGAAAAGACGGGGGTAACTCCAGCCGGAAGGAGACAGGATTGAGGACCTCAATGACCTTATACGGCCCAATAAACCGGGGAGCAAACTTCTTGGATGGAACCTTGAGACGCAAGTTCCTAGACGACAACCACACCAGATCCCCGACCATAAACAGGGGGTTAGCAGAACGTTTTTTATCAGCCTGAGTTTTTTGTACGCTCTGGGACACCTCTAGGTTTTTCTGAACCTGGGCCCAGACTGTGCACAGTTCCCGATGAACGACCTCTACCTCAGGATTGTTGGAACTACCAGGTGAAACGGAGGAGAACCGTGGATTAAACCCAAAATTACAAAAAAAAGGAGAGACCCCTGACGAGTTACTGACCCGGTTATTAAGGGAAAATTCGGCGAGGGGAATGAAAGAGACCCAATCAAATTGACAGTCAGAGACAAAACACCTTAAGTATTGTTCTAGAGATTGATTATTCCTCTCCGTTTGGCCATTGGTTTCAGGATGGAAGGCAGAGGAGAAGGACAGATCAATCCCCAACTTCATACAGAAGGCTCTCCAAAACAATGAAACAAATTGTACCCCTCTGTCCGAAACAATATTGACAGGGACCCCATGGAGACGCAGGATGTGTTTGACAAACAATGTAGCCAACGTTTTGGCGTTGGGTAGTTTCTTGAGGGGCACAAAGTGGCACATCTTACTGAAGCGGTCCACCACCACCCACACCACCGACTTGCCTTGGGATGGAGGCAAATCGGTGATAAAATCCATGGAGATATGTGTCCAAGGTTTATGGGGAATGGGCAACGAACGCAGTAAGCCCGCTGGTCGGGACCTGGGAGTCTTGGACCTAGCACAAACCTCACAAGCGGCGACGTAGGCCTTAACGTCTTTAGGCAACCCAGGCCACCAATAATTTCTGGTAATGAGGTGTTTGGTACCCAGGACGCCTGGATGGCCAGATAGTGCGGAGTCATGATTTTCCCTAAGTACCCTTAGCCGGAATTGCAGGGGAACAAACAGCTTGTTCTCAGGAAGGTTCCCGGGAGCTGCACCTTGATCAGCAGCAATATCAGAGACTAAATCAGAATCGATCGAGGAAATGATTATACCTGGAGGCAAAATACAAGCAGGATCTTCCTCCGAAGGAGGGCTGGCCATGAAGCTACGCGACAGTGCATCAGCCTTAATATTTTTAGACCCAGCCCTATAGGTAACCAAAAAATTTAATCTGGTAAAAAATAACGCCCATCAAGCTTGTCTCGGGTTTAGCCTCTGGGCAGATTCTAGGAAAACCAGATTCTTGTGGTCGGTAAGGACCGTTACCTGGTGCCTAGCCCCCTCCAGGAAGTGGTGCCACTCTTCAAATGCCCATTTAATGGCTAAGAGTTCGCGGTTGCCAATATCATAGTTACTTTCAGTTGGCGAAAACTTCCTGGAGAAGTAGGCACAGGGGCGGAGATGGGTGAGGGACCTGGTACCCTGGCACAAGACAGCCCCCACTCCCACCTCAGATGCGTCAACTTCCGCGATAAATGGCTCCATTTGGTTGGGCTGAACCAGCACCGGGGCCGAGACAAAGCACTTCTTAAGGACCTCAAAAGCCTGGACAGCCTCAGGAGGCCAGTGGAGGAGATCAGCACCTTTGCGAGTGAGGTCCGTAAGGGGCTTAGCGATGACCGAGAAGTTAGCAATAAATCTCCTGTAATAATTAGCGAACCCCAAAAAACACTGTAAAGCCTTCAGGGAGGCAGGTTGGACCCATTCCGCCACAGCCTGAACCTTGGCGGGGTCCATGCGGAATTCATGAGGAGTGAGGATTTGACCCAAAAATTGAATCTCCTGTACCCCAAACACACATTTTTCGGTTTTGGCAAACAGTTTATTTTCCCGAAGGACCTAGAGCACCTTCCTGACATGCTCAATGTGGGAGGACCAGTCCTTGGAAAACACCAGTATGTCATCAAGGTACACTACCAGAAAAATCCCCAGGTAATTTCTCAAAATCTCATTTATGAAATTCTGGAAGACCGCAGGGGCATTACACAACCCAAAGGGCATGACGAGGTATTCAAAATGGCCTTCGGGTGTGTTAAACGCAGTCTTCCACTCATCCCCCTCTTTGATGCGAATAAGGTTATACGCCCCCCGTAGATCCAATTTAGAAAACCATTGGGCCCCCTGAACCTGATTAAAGAGATCAGGAATCAAAGGAAGGGGATACTGGTTCCTTACCGTGACCTTATTCAGGCTACGGTAGTCAATGCATGGCCTAAGACCACCATCCTTCTTCCCCACAAAGAAGAAGCCAGCACCTACCGGAGAAGAAGAGGGACGAATGTAACCCTTGGCCAGGGATTCCTGGATATACACTCTCATAGCTTCACGTTCGGGACAAGAAAGATTAAATATCCTACCCTTAGGAAGCTTAGCTCCTGGTACCAATTCGATAGTGCAATCGTATTCTCTATGAGGAGGTAACACTTCGGAGGCCTCCCTAGAGAAAACATCAGCGAAGTCCTGAACAAACTCGGGTAGCGTATTCGCCTCCTTAGGGGGAGAAATAGAATTAACAGAAAAACATGACGTACAACATTCATTACCCCATTTGGTTAGCTCCCCAGTATTCCAGTCAAACGTAGGATTATGCAACTGCAACCAGGGAAGACCTAGAACCAAATCGTACGATAATCCCTGCATCAACGGTACAGAGCATTGCTCCAAATGCATGGAGCCAACAAGGAGTTCAAAAACAGGGGTATGCTGTGTAAAATAACCATTAGCAAGAGGAGTGGAGTCGATACCCACTACCGGGACAGGTTTAGGCAAATCAATAAGAGGCATAGCAAGGGACATAGCAAATTCCACAGACATGATATTAGTAGAGGACCCTGAATCCACGAAGGCACTGCCGGTAGCAGACCTACCACCAAAAGAGACCTGAAAGGGAAGCAAGATCTTAGTACGTTTCATATTTACGGGAAATACCTGTGCGCCCAAGTGACCTCCCCGATGATCACTTAGACGCGGAAGTTCTCTGGCTGCAATCTTACGCTTAGGACAGTTGTTCACTTGATGCTTGTCGTCCCCACAGTAGAAGCAGAGACCATTCTTCCTGCAGAATTCTCTACGTTGTTGGGGGGACACGGAGGCCCCGAGTTGCATAGGTATCTCTGAATCTTTCGGGGAGGAACGAAGCAACGGAGCTTCGGGAGGCATCATGGGGGAGTCGGAGGAGAAAACACATAAACGTTCACGTTGTCGTTCCCTGAGACGTCGGTCAAGTCGTATCGCTAAAGCCATAACCTGGTCTAGGGAGTCAGAAGAGGGATAGCTAACTAGCAGGTCTTTCAGGGCATTCGACAGACCCAACCTAAACTGGCACCTTAAGGCAGGGTCATTCCACCGAGAAGCTACGCACCACTTCCGAAAGTCAGAGCAATACTCCTCAACAGGTCTCTTACCCTGACTTAAGGTCACCAGCTGACTCTCGGCAAAGGCAGTCCTGTCAGTCTCGTCATAAATAAGTCCGAGAGCAGAAAAGAAACAATCAACGGAGGAAAGTTCAGGGGCGTCAGGAGCCAAGGAGAAGGCCCACTCTTGGGGCCCTTCCTGGAGCCGGGACATAATTATACCCACCCGCTGGCTCTCAGAACCTGAGGAATGAGGCTTTAAACGAAAGTAAAGCCTACAACTCTCCCGAAAGGAGAGAAAAGCCCTCCGGTCCCCTGAGAACCGGTCGGGCAACTTGAGGTGGTGTTCAAGAGGTGCGGTGAGGGGAACTACCAGGGTAGCATCAGGCTGGTTGACCCTCTGAGCCAGGGCCTGGACCTGTAGGGAGAGACCCTGCATTTGCTGAGCCAGGGTCTCACGGGGATCCATATTGGTGTCAGGGACCAGGGGTAGACTAGGTATGGGCTTGTTATTATGTAATGGCAGGGGGTAGGGAGACGGACAAGTGAGCCCTAATCTACCCGCCACTCTGTCCCTGCCTACTTGCAACGACCCGCCCTAGGCGACGGGGTACAACTGGGCGGCGGTCCCTGCGCTCAGTAAGTGCACGACAAACACGACAAACATACAAGGAACACAAGCAAGGAAAAGGGGCCGTTGCCCACGGCAACACCGTGAGCAACCAGAGTGGTGAACGAGCCGAGTCAAGCCAGGAGTGTGCGAGGTACAAAACGAAAAGCAGAAGAGTAGTCGGTAAGCCAGGGTCTGTATGGAGCAGGATCAAAAAATAGCAGGAGCTGTAGCTGGGCCAGGAAACCACAAGGAAAGAAACACAAGCAATAACAAGCACCGAGGGACAGGAAGTGCAGGCTTAAATAGACCGAGGGCGGGAGCTAGCTGAGTCTGGCCAGGTTACGATAGGCTCTCCCACTCCTAAGCCTGCCAGCCTGAATGGTGGAAGCAGGAGTCAGTCTCAGGGAAGTATTCTCAGGTGCTGACTGATTAGTTCTGGGAGTTAACCCCGAAGCTGTGCCTGGCAGATCCTTTACATTTACTATTCTCCTTAAGGCCAGTCCTCCTATATAGGAAAATACAATCTTATGTTTATTCAAGTATCAATTAATTTCAGCCACTTATATAATCTACCTATATAAACTTAGTCCGAGAATTTATAACATGTGTATCAAAATTGTCAACAGATATAAAAATAAGATATTTAACATAACTGATATCTGATAAATTCCAATCAAAAAGAGTTAGCAATTTACAGTAGCCGAGAACTTTTTGGTTTAGAAATTACTAAATTATTTAAATTTGACAATATGCAAATATTTTATAAAAAGTATTTTTAAATTGTTATTATTCATATATTTATACAATTTAATGAAAGTATTTATTTTACTTAGTTCATTTTGATGTAAAGCAAATTCTGAAAAGTAGGGAAAATTCACAATAAACATTAATTGGGGATGTTAAACAGAATTCTGACTCAATTTGTGCCCCAACTAGATTTATTATGTGTTTTAGCCCCTTTTTGCCCCTCACTAGACAGTTTTACAAATTGGCAAAACTAACTAAAAGGGAAATGGTTCCTTAAACATTGTAAACACAAATAAGAGAACAAAATGTTTTTTTATTAAGAAATATCACTTTGTTAATAAGATATTGTGACCAAATTCTAATATTTTTTAGGAAACTAATTTTAAGATCTTATTAAATACAAATTTATAAAATGACCATTATTTTTTTAACTAAATTTCATTAAGAGGCAAATACAAAAAGTAAGAAAAATGTACAATAAATATTTTCTTTCTATTGTTCCTAGAATCAAACTGGTATTAACATTACATTGTTTCGATTTATTGATAAGCCAATTGTGAAATCTATTATATTGTAATAAGATGTGAAAAATATTCAACTACAGACAGGAAAAACTCTTAAACAAAGTTTCTAGATCTTCACATCTCTCTCTTCTACTATAAGAATATTTTCTTACTACAAAACATTAGATATTGAATTATAGAAGACTGAATTTCTTTGTTTTTTAGACTGTATATAACCGGGTTTAGAAGGGGGGTCAGTACAATGTAGACAAGGGAAATAAACTTGTTAACAGTCATTGAATATCCTCTGTTAGGGACCATATAGATTATGAGCATGGACCCATAATAGATAGAAACAACCACCAAGTGAGAGCTACAAGTGGAGAATGTTTTTTGCCTGCCTGATGTGGAAGAAATTCCAAAAATAGTGATAAAAATACAGACATATGATGTAATAATAAATACAAAAGGTAACACAATTATTGGAAAAGAAAGAAGAATCATTTCAATATATACAACATTTGTATCTGAGCAAGAAAGCTCTAAAAGAGGGGCACAGTCACAAAAGAAATGGTTAATAACATTCGGCCCACAGTAGTCTAAGTCACATAACAGTAAAAGTGTGACGAGCGCGAACATAAAGCTGAGAACCCAGGACGAGATGATCAGGCTGTATCTAAGCTTGACACTCATCATTGAGATATAATGTAGTGGTTTACAGATGGCCAAGTATCGGTCATAGGACATGGCCATGAGCAGAAAACACTCAGCACTCACCGTTCCCCCGTACAAATAAAGTTGGGTTAAACACCCAACAAATGATATAACACCCCTTTCCTTTATGATAACATCCAGCATCTTAGGGACAACACTTGATACAAGGATAATGTCTGACAGTCCCAAATGTCCAAGGAAGAAATACATTGGAGAATGGAGACGTTGGCTTGTGAACACCAGTAAAATGATCAAAAGGTTTTCACATATAGTCATACAATACATGAAGAGAATAATAAAGAAGAAAGGAAACTTGTAATCATTCAGAGCGGGGAATCCCAATATAAGAAACTCAATGACGGTTGTAGAGTTGACTTCATGCACCTTCATCTCTGAATGTTATATGGAGGCGTCTTGTAAATGTTGTGATGAGGTCTCTCTGAAGCTAAATTGACGTAAGAAGGAACATTCTTAATGTTCATTAGAGATTTTCAATTTTATCTATAGTCAATCTTAGTCTTCATCCCAGTACTCATCCATCACACACTGAAGATAAAATATTGGAGATATTTCTAGAGTCTGGAAGAAGATGTTCACTGGTTTTGTCTGAAAATGACAATTATTATTAGGATCTTTTATATACAGTATAAATCTTAAAATTCCCAAGGAAGAAACCATCGGAGATAATATTATAACATATTCTTAGTACATCGACTCTCAAGGTATTTTATCTCAGGAGATAAAAATAATAAGTCTCAGGGCGACTTGTGGATAATAATGCCCTATGCAGTACCGTCTAGTGATGTCCCCCCATTGTCATGTACTGTGCAGTATAATGACCAAATAATATCATCATTCACTGCCTCAATAACACGATGACTACAACAATGATTTATAAAAATGTTCACAAATATTATTAAACACTTATTTAAAATAAATTAAATTATTAGTTTATATTTATTAATATTTATTATTTATGTTTGATTTCTAGCAAATACGATAAAGTATCAAGAAATTTCTCAATACCTTTTTTTTCTATTGACCAAAAATTCTAAATTGCATTAAAATAGAATGAAATATAAAGTTCATGCTGATCTTCATGATATAATGATAAATATACATATACATATATATATATATATATATATATATATATATATATGTGTGTGTATATATATATATATATATATATATATATATATATATGTATATATATATATATATATATATATATATACATATACACAATATATATATATATATATATATATATATACAATATATATATATATATATATATATATATATATATATGTATGTACACATGATCATGGATGACTGAATATCTTTGTCTTGAATACTATATATAAATCTAAAGCCTCGACTTTATAATGACATTATAACATGTCAGACATGTCAGCTTTCTTCACATCTGGCAGCAAACCTACAGGCAGAGGATTGCATGAAAAAAATATGGCGATAGGAAAAGAAGACTTCCTCCTCAGTTTCCTACTGGAGTTAAAATCTGGTTGTCTTTAAAAAATATTCATCTGAATATCCCTTCCTACAAATTCGCTCCCAGATTCCCCGCTCCTTTTGAAATTCTGAAACAGATTAATCCCGAGTTTTATATGGTACGGTTACTTTCTACTCTCAAAATTCTCAACTCGTTCCATGTGTCCCTCCAAAGCCTGTGGTCCTGAACCGATACAGCAAATCCCCTTGTTCTGCAATTGATCCCAGCAGTTTTTCTGATATTTTCGAGGTAATGGAGCTCCCGGACTACAATAAGGTAGGAGGGAAGACCTGTTACCTTGTGGATTAAAAGGGTTCTGGTCCTGAGGAAAGGTCTGAAGAAAATGTGGGGAGCCTGATGAAAGTGTGGATGCCCCAGCTCTCATTAGAAAATTCCTCCTACGCCCTGGACCTAATAAGAGGGGGCGTAGGGGGGGTATTGTAATGGCTGCGGTCACTGACCGCCGACATCTTCCACGTATCGGCAGCCATGACCTCAGACCTCTAAAGACTTGCTGGTGTCTTCTCCCTCAGAGATGTCAGCACACACTGCTCTCCTCTTCTGCTGATGCCAGTAGGGTGCGCACCCGCACCCGCTCTTAAAGAACCATCACGTGCACAAGGAAATTGTCCCCCAACCTATCCCAGCACACCGGGAGCTTTAAAAGGAACTCTGCCCACTCCTTCCTTGACTGAACAATGTTGTGTCTTCCCTATGTTTGTTTTGCAAATGGTTCCAAAGCTGTATCCTGCATCCCGTATCCAGTATTTGTGTCCGATTCTAGTGCCAAATCGAGTGTCCGAGACGACTTCACCATCTGTGTCTGGTTCCTGTAACAAGTCAAGTGTCCTAAATGACTTCACCATCAGTGTCAGGTGCCCGTGCCAAGTCCCGCGTCTGAGACAACTGCACTACTCCTGTTCCTTGTCCTAGCCAAGTCCAGTGTCCGAGACAACTGCACTACTCCTGTACGGTGTCCTAGCCAAGTCCAGTGTCCAAGACGATTGCTCTACTCCTGTCTGGTGTCCTAGCCAAGTCCAGTGTCTGAGACAACTACACTACTCCTCTCCGGTATCCTAGCCAAGTTTCATTGTCCTGCACAGACTTGCTTCCCCTAATTGTCTGGCATATAACCACCTCTGACTTTCCAGGTAGTTTATCATCACTGACTCCCATAAACTCTGCTGATCAGCAGCTGCTCCATTACGGTAGAGTGGCCCAGTGGGTCCACATACCTACCAGTTGTTACAGCTTTGAGAATAAACATGTTTTCACGATACTCTATCACAAGATGTCTATGCTATGTGTGTCTGTGTTGCCACCAAATGTTTGTGATGTGAATTGCAGTCTGACAAGGATTTTACTAGTATGTCACGATATTGTTTTAAATTTGTTTCATGAGAGATTGGACTCCTTAACCAAATTCAAGCAAGGGTAAGAGTGACGGATTTTTATAACATGAACTCAAGGTATTTAATATTAAAAAGATTGAAAAAATAATAAGTCTCAGGGATAATATTGAAGGGGTATTCCCATATCACAAATGTATGGCATATCCAGAGGACATGCCATAAATGTTTCATTGGTGCGAGTCCCAGGTCTAGTATTTTCACCTACGTGGAGAATGTGGGTCTCCCAACCATCATCCCGCCTGGTAAAGCGGCCACTGGCTACCGCATCCAGGTGGAGAATAAATGGAAAGGGCGCCTCACATTATCAGGGCTCTTTCTATTCTGTTCCATGCGAGTTACGGAAACAGTCGAGCAAGCACTACTCTCCTGTTTCTGTGAATCCCCTAGAACAGAGCTGTGACCCACATCTATCAGAAATGTATAGCATATTCTGTAACTACGCCATAAATGTTTGAGCTGGGAATAACCTTTTATAGCACATACTGTCAAAATAAATATGTGGAAGATTTTTTGATCAGTACATTTCAATGTATAAATATTAGTAAAAGTATAAAGAGGGTGTTTCCTCCAGGTGTAGCTGGGTTTATCAGGGGGTTTAGGGCACGAAAGTAGGGGTATTCAAAGAGGAGAAGAGCGTTTATCTGCCACTTATGAAGGGCTACTCTGTGCATATGGCACTAACAGCAAAGCAACTCGCATGTGGTCTCTTACATGCTAAGTACTGCTCCACTTCCGGTGCTCGTGTGTGCTAGCCAATCATGATGTCACATTTCCGGGGGGCGGGCCTGTAACGGAGTGGCTGGGAGAAGTGACGTACTGCGACTTCACAATTCTGGAGGCGACGGTAAACACTCCGAGCTTCTACACTCCGTAGTGTAATCATGCTGGAGCAGCATGTTTGTTGGACTTTTTGGGCGCTCTGCAGAGGCAGAGTGTCTAAGATCTGAAGTGGGGACTGCAAATGTTGCTTGTCTACAGTGATGTAAGCAAGAAGGAGATTAACCCAAAATAGCTTGTAGGGAATTCATTTGGGGCCGCTCATAAGTAGAAGACGAGGGTGGGAGGGACTGATAGTTTCGTGATAGGTTTAAGAATGGTTGCGGATAAATTAAGGTTGAAAGGTGTAAATCACCTGTTCACCTATTGTCGAGGGTAGTGTCACGTTTCTGTGAATACAACCACTGCACAGTACATTTTGTTAAATCGATGCATAAGAACATGGAAAAATTTGTGGATGGCAGTACGGTAAAGGTTTATGCCAGAGACATGTGAGTGTCTTGGAGTAGGCGAGGCTTCAGGGACCTACATGTCAAATCAAGCAACTGAACGTCTTTTGTTCGTTCAGGCCTCTGGTTGCCACTGTGCTTAATTTGAAGATTCAAATTGTCTCCCTCTGTAGCATCTCTTTATTCCAGTTGCCTCTCCTACCTTATTGTGGAACCACCTTTATTCCCATAAGTTTGGCATATTCTGAGTAACCGTCATGTAAGCTATTCATGTATCTTGGCTTTTGTGATGTCCAGAACATGTTCACTAATCCTTATATGGAATTCATGGATAGTTTTACCTACGAGCATGTGGCCTTGTAGATCACCTCTCAGAAGTGGCAGTTAATGAAGTTGTGAAAACGGAATTGTTAGTTGGTGACAATGCTGGAGTTAGGGACTCGCAAGTCTGGGGATCCTTGTCGTGGATTGCGAGCTTGCGTCCCTTTGGCCAAAATGATTACCAATACCCCAGGTATTTTTCATTATTATGTATATTCGCTTCTCTTGGACACAGCCGGGTCTTTGATGCTGGGAGAGCATGGTGTGTTGTTGTTTGGCATAGCAAGCAGGGTAGCCCGCTCTATGAATTATCAAGGCGTCACAAATAGGCTTCTACCTGGCTATACACGTTGTGCCTCATTACGTACACACTATCCCTCCATGTTTCACTCACTTGCACCCTATTATCCATTTATTTTTATTGAGGCACTTCACTCATTACTGCCCCCTATATTTCACTTATAGTATTACACTTGCACACACACTATTCATTTATTATTTCTTACTACACATCCCATGCACCACACACCACTCCCCTCAAGACTAGTGGGAGTGGCTATTATTATTTAAAGCACCTGCTCACCCTTTCATCAGCGTTTCTGACCTGGCTGTGTCCATTTGTAATCGTCTTTTCTGTGTGTAAGTATTTACAAGCAATGGACCCGCTACAGCGGAAGGACCCATTTATTATTTTCTGTAGCCATGTCCCCTCTCTCACAGGGGGCTGAAAATGACTGTGGACTAGTTGATCCCTTAATCTCCTACCTCATCTATATGTTACTTGTAGGGAAGACCTAGGACATCTGTTATGTCAGGATCCATTTTAGGTATACTCCAGTTGCATGCCAGAATCTCCTTCATGGGGCCAGTGGCCAGTGGCCTCATCAAAGGTCCCTATTAGTATAACCACTTGGCTGCTCATGTGTCTTTTAGGGCCATAGCAGTAGTGTGCGTTCACTATGCAGGGCATGTTGGCAAGCTTTTCTGAGCACACTATCAGGGTAGGCCTGCTAAAGAAAATGTGCTCTGAGGTCTACAGCCTGCTTTATAAAGTGCACCTTCCCAGGACAGTTTCTCCTCAACCTGAGGTACTATCCATGGGGGATTCCTTTCTTAAGAAAGGGAGGGTCACTACTCTCCGACCTCGGAAGGGAATTTGTTGAGGTGGGCTTGCTGTAGATGTCAGTGTCCAGTTCCCCATTGGCATTTTTTGAAATACTTACATCTAGAAGGGAGAAAGCTCGACTGAATTTCATATGTGAAAAGGAAACCAATCATTAAGATGTTCGACAAAGGACACAAATGCATCTTTTTTACCATTCCAGATGACAAAGATGTCATCTATGTACCATACCCACAGTCCAATACTTTCAATGCCCTCTGGTCTGTTCACCGAGGAGCTGGGTTCTCCCAGAATGGCAAATATGGCACTGGGTGAAATTTTTTTTAATCTATATACTGTGCCCACAGTGCAATACTCTCAATGTCCACTGGTTTGTTCACAGAGGAGCTGAGTTTTTCCAGAATAGAAAATATGGCACCGGGTGAAAGAAAAAATAGGTGGGAGTGGTCCCTGGATTATTTACCTTTTGTCTTGTACATACTGTATATGAAACGGATGAACTATTGTTCAAAGATGGACCCTTATTTATTCTCAAAATAAAAACAAAATGTTAAATACTTCTTCACACTTATCTGATAATCCAGAACACTTGAGAATCCCACCCCATCAGGTCCCATAGATGCCTGATTTGTACCATAAACAAACAAAAATTATTTTTCTGAAATCTGGCATAGAACGAATAGTGTTCAGGCATTTTCACCTTCTTCCCATCTAAATCTGTAAAGACTCATCTGTGAGCGACGTCAGCTGAGCCTCCTGTACAGATTTGCTGGAGGAGAATGATCACAATACCTCATGTTGAGTGACTACAGCACAGCATACCTGGCACCATATTTGCTGTTCTGGAAGGATCTGGAACCAAATACACAGAAAATCCTCAAATTCTCGTACACATTTAATCTGGGTTAAAATAAAAATGTGCGTTATCGCACTAAGACGTAATTTATCAATCTCATCAGTACTCCCCCTTAAGGGACCCTGTGGAAGTGATACAACAGGGTTCAAAACTGCATATCCCAGCATTGTAAGTTTTGGCACTCTATCTAGAGACACTTGTTTGGACCCGGTAATACGCAATAGCCCATAACAAAAATGACTTTCTGCTGACAAAACGGCATTTTATCTTTTATATACCTTGTAGCCGTTTGCTGTTAAAACAACATACATTTCCAAAATGACCTTTAGGCAGTCCAATGCTGACCCACAGCATCAACATACAACAACTGGGTTCGTAGCTGCTGAGCACAAGCCTTAAAATACTGCAACACTGTAATTCTTCATCTAGAAAAACAGAGAATAATAAGTCACTTACTGTAAACCAATAAAAAGATGTGTGTGGGAGTAGGAAACAGTAGGGTTACATACATTTTCAAGTCCCTGTGTCTCACAATATCTGTAGTTAAAGAGGCTCTGTCACCAGATTTTGCAACCCCTATCTGCTATTGCAGCAGATAGGCGCTGCAATGTAGATTACAGTAACGTTTTTATTTTTAAAAAACGAGCATTTTTGGCCAAGTTATGACCATTTTTGTAGTTATGCAAATGAGGCTTGCAAAAGTCCATGTGGGTGTGTTTAAAAGTAAAAGTCCAAGTGGGCGTGTATTATGTGCGTACATCGGGGCGTTTTTAATACTTTTACTAGCTGGGCGCTCTGAAGAGAAGTAACATCCTCTTCTCTTCAGAACGCCCAGCTTCTGACAGTGCAGATCTGTGACGTCACTCACAGGTCCTGCATCGTGACGGCCACATCGGCACCAGAGGCTACAGTTGATTCTGCAGCAGCATCAGCGTTTGCAGGTAAGTCGATCTTACCTGCAAACGCTGATGCTGCTGCAGAATCAACTGTAGCCTCTGGTGCCGATGTGGCCGTCACGATGCAGGACCTGTGAGTGACGTCACAGATCTGCACTGTCAGAAGCTGGGCGTTCTGAAGAGAAGAGGATGTTACTTCTCTTCAGAGCGCCCAGCTAGTAAAAGTATTAAAAACGCCCCGATGTACGCACATAATACACGCCCACTTGGACTTTTACTTTTAAACACACCCACTTGGACTTTTGCAAGCCTCATTTGCATAACTACAAAAATGGTCATAACTTGGCCAAAAATGCTCGTTTTTTAAAAATAAAAACGTTACTGTAATCTACATTGCAGCGCCTATCTGCTGCAATAGCAGATAGGGGTTGCAAAATCTGGTGACAGAGCCTCTTTAACCCTTAATGACCAGGCCATTTTGCACGTTAATGACCAAGGATTATTTTTTGTTTTTTCACGGTCGCATTCCAAGTGTTGTAACTTTTTATTTTATTTTGTCGACATAGCCATATAAGAGCTTGTTTTTTGCGGGACAAGTTGTATTTTGTAATTGTACCATTTTTAGATGCTTATAATATATCGATTAACTTTTATTAACTTTATTTTAGGAGAGAATTGAAAATAAGCAGCTATTCCAGCATTGGTTGTCACTTTATAAATTTACGCCGTTTACTATGCAGCGTAAATAACAGGTTAACTTTATTCTATGGGTCGGCACGATTAAGGGGATACCTAATATGTAAAGGTTTTATATGTTTTCCTACGTTTGCACAATAAAAATCCTTTTAGAAAAAAATTACTTGTTTTTGCATTGCCGCATTCCAAGAGTCGTAACTTTTTTGTTTTTCCGTCAATGTGGCCGTATGTGGGCTTGATTTTTGCAGGCCAAGGTGTAGTTTTCATTAGTACATAGGACTTATAGATTAACTTATATTAATTTTTTAATGGGGGGAATGGGAGAAAAGAGAGAATTTTGCCGTTGTTTTTTTGTGTTTTTTTTTGGACGCTGTTTATCCAGCGGTTTAATTAATGTGTTAATTTTATTGTTCAAGTCGTTACAATCGCAGGGATACCATATATGTGTATGCGATATTTGTTTTGACACTTTAACTAAATAAAATTATTTGATTTTGACTGTAAATTATTATTTATGTATTTTTCACAAACTTTATTTAACTGCTTTACATTTTTTTTTTAGTCCCACCAGTGGACTTCACTTTGCGATCTGCTGATCACATATATAATGCTTTGGTATACTTAGTACACCAAAGCATTATTGCCTGTCAGTGTAAGGGTATGTGCACACGATAGCAGGCTTTTTCTCCTCCTCGCATTTTGCGAGGCTTCTCTGACAGCCGTAAATTTTGAGCTGCTCTTCATTGAGTTCAATGAAGAACGGCTCAAATTACGTCTGAAAGAAGTGTCCTGCACTTCTTTTGACGAGGCTGTATTTTTACGCGTCGTCATTTGACAACTGTCAAACGACGACGCGTAAATGACAGGTCGTCTGCACAGTACGTCGGCAAACCTATTCAAATGAATGGGCAGATGTTTGCCGACGTATTGTAGCCCTATTTTCAGACGTAAAACGAGGCATAATATGCCTCGTTTACGTCTGAAAATAGGTCGTGTGAACCCAGCCTGAAACTGACAGCCAATCTATTAAACCAATCTATTAAACCTAACCTAATCTATTAAACCTAACAGGCATTTGCTGAAGGCAGAACTGGGGACCTTTGTTAGGCCCCCGGCTGCTATGGAAACACGACGGCGCCCCGCGCTTTGCGGGGGCGCCGATGGGGTGATAGAGGGAGCTCCCTCCATCTGTCAAACACATTAGATGGCACTGTCACTATTGACAGTGGCATTTCATGGATTAAACTGCCGGGATTCAGAGCGCACTTCGATTCCGGCAGTTGCGGCAGGAGCCAGCCTGTGTATAACAGCCGTGCTCCTGCCACTGATCGCGTGGGTACACTGGCAGTACCCAAGCGATCAGAGGACGGATATATCCGTCCTCCTGCACGAACTAGCAGCTGCAGAGGACGGATATATACGTCCTTCGGCGTTATGAGGTTAATTCAATTGAATTAACTTCAAAACATTACAATGTCAAATCATATTGTATCATAACATATGAATATGCAATATAGCGCCACACATTCCAGCAGTCCATATTTTGTAACTTTTATGCAGACAAATCTAGCTTGCTGTAATATCTTCCTCTCTCTGCGTACTCAGTGACAGCAGTACATGTGTAAAGCAAAGACAAATTCCTTTTCACAGAGGTGAGAGATATAGACACGGGGCGGGGGTGGGGGGGTGGTGATCACAGTCCAAACTCTCAATATTAGCTGTCTCCCACCTTTCACAAAGCCCCCCTTTTTTCAGACCCAGGCATTGCTGGAAGAAATTAGAACTCCGGATTACATTTATAACTCTAATTATTTAACCCCACACACAAGACACACTAAAGTTTTTACACAGTACCTCTGTTAAGAATGAGAGCATGCAATATAGATATAAAAACAATGCTATACTGTGGCCACTGGTCTCATCAATCCATGCAATACCTGTTCAATGTATAAGCTTCTACCAGTCTGCTTTTGTTTTTAGACTATTTCGACACACGTTACATTACACATGTTCATACGCACATATCACATCACCCCCCTCCCCCGTTGCTGCTCCGTATTCTTCACTTTTCCTGTCAAAGTCTACACCTGTATTCGCATCCCTCGCTCACCAACTTACTTGTAACTACCTGTAATCACTTACTCTGCCATTATAAACTACACCTAGTTAACTCACCTAACTCCTGGTCATTCAACAATCCCTTATTTATCTCTCCACAAATCATACTATTTATCACAAGCAAACAACCATCTAAAGGCCAGCCAGCCTTTTTTTTAAATAAAAAAAATCTCTTTACAGGTTTTTATAGCGTCTTCGTCTGCCCTGTTTATCACAATTTCTTTTGGCTGTATACCAAAGGCCAACAGGGTTCTGTTCCCCCTGTCGCTCTGCCCTCTGAGTTCCCCATTATCAGGACTTAACCGAAGAAGTCCATGACGGCACTACATATACTACAGGATATTCCCTACAAATATCCAACCTCTCTGTCACTTACGGACAGTCTTTATCACTGCTGGGTTAGTGGTCTGTAACTCTGCTCAGTGTTCTGTGACTCTCAGCTCTGCCACCTAAGGGCAGTTTGTAGTACGTCTCTGTCGCCTACGGACAGACTCTGGCGGGCTAGGCATCCCCGACACTCGACTAGCTCAAAGCAAACGGGTGACAGGATAGCCTTTTTTCTGATCCGTAATGATTTTAAACAACAGCCAAATAATAAATACAATTTCCAACAGACCTATAACAATACACAAATACAAACAGTACCGTTAATTGCAGGGTAATTCTAGACAGCATTAAGCTTTCTCACCTTACACACAGACAGCTGCACAAGTTTTTTTTCACTATCAATTTAAAAATTTCACATGTAAATTACAACTTCTCTCAAGCGCCTGCTACAGGGGGTAGTTCATTCACTCACAACTTTACACTTCTATTCTAACAATCATCTTAACAGTTTAATTGCCGGCAAAATTCTCCCATGTCCTCCATACCATGAACTGATGTATGTCCTTCATACCAACAACTCAAGATTTAAACATCTTCAAGAATAACTCAAAATAAACGTACGCCTTTGCAATAATTAATCAAACAAAAAGTTTTTAACATACCTTTGTTTCCATTCTTTCATACCATTTTTGTATACATTTCTGCGTCCGGGAGATGAGACGACATGACAGCTAAATTCCAGTCCGCAATACAACAGTGAAAAAGGTTTGTGTAAGAATAAGCTTCTTACCTACCGCAGTTTTTATTTTTTTTCACTGATGCAATGCCCGACCTTCAGTGACTGCTATCAGACGATTAATCTCCCGGCTTTCGGCACCAAAAACTGTTGACGCAATCATGGCCCAAAATATATTAGACTGAAAATTTAATAGGTATGTCAACCGATACCCGCCCAGTGAATTTATCCAGATCCAAATCATAGGTTATATCGATATATTGGAGAGAAGGAGGACATAGACACCATGCTTGTATACTCAAATATCCTTCTCTGATGTTTATTGATCAAACAAATAAAATAATATCTTTCGAAAAAGGAGTAGCTTGATTCCAGCCAATCGTTTACAATGTTTGCAATGTGACATTGATTTTGATTTGATTTAGCAAATAGCAATGACAATATGTTTTGACCTGAAATATCATATGCTTAGAAGACTTTTAAATGTAAAACCATTGTTTCCCAAAACATACCACATGATAGTTGCTAAGAGTCACAATGCCCCCTGCCTTATAGTAAGCAACATTCTCCAGACACTCAAGGATAGTAGGCTCCTTTTCACAGAATAAAACTATTCTTTCTTTAAACAAATTAACACCAAATAGTAAATCAAAAATCGAATTGATCAAGATGGTGTAATATACAATAAGCAATCCCTCTGCATTTAAGTGAAGAACACACTGGAAAAGAAACAGGGGACTAAGAAGGTTTGCTTGGGATAGAAAGATAGATATCGGAATATTGAGGTTATAATAAAGAATGTTGCTGTTGGATCTCATCCCTGAGTGTCTGCATTTCATGACAACATCACAAAGTCCAATTGGGTTCATATGTACCAAGATCCAGGAGATGTGAAAAGTTGTGAATCTTTGTACTCCAAACAAAAATCTGGTCACCAAGGAATGAAGTACCTTATTTTTATCATAGGTGTGAAAAAGTGAAGATGCCCAATTGCCTTTTTGAAGTCCCTCATCTCCCAATTTGAAACTGATGGACTACATCTTTCTTGGCGAAAATGTTTATCGTGTTTGGCTCAAACCAATGTTCTTTCAGTTTCAAAATGATAGACTTCAGAGACTTGAAGCATGTCCATGTTCTGGTGAATAAAGCAATTTATATTTCAATTTGGAGTGCTGCAGTCTCTTTTCTTTTTATTTATATATATATGGATTTGTGATCTCTTTTGGGACAGAGATACTTACCTGCGTGCACTCCCCATTAAGTTGGGATATCGTTGTTCTATCTTGCTGGTCATGCTTCTGAATATCTAAGTTTTAGACCTCAGAGACTAGTCCTTTATCAGGACTATATAATTGTACTCCATCTTTGATTATGATCCCTACTTGCCCATATGTTGTTTTTATTTGCCCTTGATTGTATATAATGACATGATCAAATCTCTGCTGCGATGTATTACCCTTGTCCTTAGATTTTTACTTTAGATAATAGCTGACCATACATTAGTGACATCAGGCGGACATTTTCTATAGAACTTGTCATTCATGGTTGGTCTCTGAAGGTTGAAGTTTTAGATTACAACTTCATAAGTTAAAACAACAAACTAGAGATTGACCGCTGGCTTAATGTGTGACCTGGTCTGGGTTTGGATGCAGATCTGTCAACCACCAAAAATCACAGCAGATCAAGTTCTCCACAGATTACACGCTAATTCATGGCACAAAAATTTACAGACAGCCGACAGAAATTGGTCTAAATCAGTCTTTTCCGTTATCCAACATCTCTAGTGTATGGCCGACTTTACTCTCAGCTTGTTGGTTTAACTTGTATCTGAGTGGTGAGTGTGAGCCAAAAAGTAAATAATGACTTATATAGGAGGTATTCTGTAGGCTTTAATGTCCAAGAGGTAAATTCAGGATTTGTAGAAAAGTCAAATGGAGTCTGACTATATATACCCTGCCCTGGATGAATGGAAACCTTCATAGGCATCACATTTTCACATTTAGTTTTGAAATCTGTTGATCTGTTTTCTCAATGCTGACCTGATCTCCTCACTTCTTAAGCTGTATATTATAGGGTTAAATAATGGAGTAAAGAAGGTGTAAAGCAAAGAAAGACCCTTATTGAGGGTGGCTGAGTAACCACCTGATGGTGCTCCATAAACAGAAAGCAATGAGCCATAGAATATAGAGACAACAAGAAGGTGTGATGTGCAGGTGGAGAAGGCTTTTTGCCTCCCAGTGTGGGTCTGTCTCTTGAAGACGGTGAAAAATATACAGAGGTATGTTAGACATATAAAAATAAATGGAAATAGGGTAACAGTTATAGCAATAATCAAATCTTCCACTTTTACTATGTAAGTGCTCGAACAAGATAATTCCAGGAGAGCAACTGTATCACAGAAAAAGTGGTCAATGACATTGGAGCCGCAGTACTGCAGAACAGATATTTGTGCAGCCAAACTTATTGAAGTCATAGTACCGGCAAACCAAGACCAAAACATGAGATGATACTGAAGCTTAGCACTCATAATGGAATTGTAACGTAGAGGATCACAAATGGCCAAGTACCGATCGTAGGACATGACCATGAGAATAAAGCACTCGACAGTCTCCGAAACACAAAAGAAGAAGAGCTGAACGATGCAAGGACCTAAAGAAATGGCCGCTCCTTCCTTCAACACCACGTGCAACATGTAAGGAGCTATGCATATGGTGACCAGGATATCTGTGGCAGCGAGGTGACCAAGGAAGAAGTACATTGGAGAATGAAGTTGTTGATTGGTCGATACCAATGTGATAATCACACAGTTACTGGCCAAAGTCATCCCAAAAATCCCAAGAAAATAAATAAATATGGGCAACCTAAAATAACTGAGATCCTGCAATCCAAGAAGAAAAAATTCCGGGGACAGTGTTTCATTCTGTAAATGTATGGTCTATAGGGGAGAAAAACGTATACGTGTTAATGTATTTGCAAAATGTACTTATTGAATATTCCAATAAAACCATACAAAGGAGGCTACTTGGCTTAGCTATTATTTAGGCTGTATCTACCTGTGCCTGATATTTTTGTCCTTTACTTCTGTTTACAATTATCTTCTGTATTGGCTCTGTTCACATTGGTGTCTTGGCTTTTGTTATTAATGGAGCCATCAAAATTATGACAGTTTCGCTGTTTCTTTGACTTCTGATGGGCCCTTTAGGTATCCGATTTGTGTGAATTTGTTCTTAGAGTATCTAATAAATGTTCTAATATCTGATTAATGTCTCACCCTCAGTGACAAATCCTATTCACATATGTAAAAAACATTTATTACAACTTGGGTGCCCAGAACTGTTTCATTGTTCATATACACCGTTCAGCCATGAAACCTCTGTTAGGTGAAGTGAATAATCTCGCCGGTTCCTGACATTGATTTGTTGGATGCAGGAATAATGGGCAAGTATATGGATCTGAGCGAGGTTGACAAGGGCTAAATAGTTAAGGCTAGATAACTGAGGATGGACATCTCTAAAACGTCAGGTTTTGTGATGTGTTCCCGGGAATGCAGTGGTTAGTACCTGCCAAAAGTGGTCCAACGAAGGACAACCGGTAAGTTGGTGACAGGGTCATGGGCACCCAAAGTATATTAATGCGCGGGGCAGCGAAGGTTAGCTGTTTTGGTCTAAACTGGAGCATGGAGTAATGGAAGGTAACCTGTTTTGCTGAATCACGTTTTCTTTTACATCATGTGGACGGCCAGTGCGTGACTTACCTGGGGGGCACATGGCACCAAATGCATTATGGGAAGAAGACAAGCCAGTAGAGGCAGTGTGATATTCTGGACAATGTTCTGCTGGGAAACCTTGGCTCCTGACATTGATGTTGATGTGACACGTACCACCGACCTAAACATTGCTGCAGACAAGTACCCCCCATCCTGGCAGCATTATTGCCTAATGGCATTGCCCTCTTTCAGCAGGATAATGCACCCCCCTACCACCCTACACACTGAAAACATTGTTCATGATTGATCTGATGAACATTACAAAAAGTTCAAGGTGATGAATTGGCCTCTAAATTAGCCAGATCTCAATTAGATCGAGCATCTGTGGGATGTGCTGGAAAGAACAAATCTGATCCATGGAGGCCGAACCTCGTAACGTCTGGGTGCAAAATACCACAGGACATCGTCAGAGATCTTGAGGAATCCATGTCTCAATGGGTCAGAGCTGTTTTAATGGCATGAGGTGGAACTGAACAATATTAGGAAGGTGGTTTTAAAATTATGGCTGAACGGTGTATAGTATTAATCCAAAAAATATTTAAAGTACCTGCATTATTGCAGCTTAAAAAAATCTTCAAAAAAATCTCCCAAAAGAAGTGCTAGAGCAGCAACATGATTGTAAACTCTTTTGTTTCCTATAAATAATAAGAAAGGAGCTGGTTCTGTCTTTATAAACACTACAGGTTTACAGAAAAAATTCTGTAGGGACTTCTAAAGGATCCCATAGAGCTATTTATCAAGAAGCACGAAAACAAGAATTAACCTGTTATCTGATCATAGAACATGAAGAATAACAGTGCGGAATATACGGGAAGAGACACCAGCATGGCATCAACATATCGGAAGCCACCATGTCACATAGACCCGCTCAGTGCTAGACAGATGTACAGTTTCACACAGCAACGCGTTTCCATAGGTTAGGGGTCCGTGATCGGAGCAAAACCATGGGTTGAGTTACAGACAAAATGACAACATAAAGGATGATGGAAAAATGACTATTTTGTCAATTAACCCACCTGGTTACCCTGAATTTCATCAATGTCCCATATAGAGGCGCAAACATTTCTATCGCAAGCAAAAAGATGCTGGAACAGTGAGAAGTGCATGACGCTGATTGGTTACTGATTGGTCAGCGTCATACACTCCTTTGTACAATGCCCAGTTGGTAAAAAGTAAAAACACAACCAGTTGGTCATTAAGAAGCTAATTAGCATAAATCTAAAATTGCTCATAACTTGCTAAAAATGATAGTTTTTCAAAATAAAAACCACTGTTGTTATCTTGTAAAACTTGTCTGAAAAATTGTTGAATCCGTTTCATAAATCTGGCGTTCAGCCCATAAATCATATTTTTCAAGGTATTGACATCAGAAAACTAGCGTAAATTCAGTGATAACTCTCCCTCAACGTCCTGCCTATCCTGTACTGTCCTTTCCCATCCTGAATTACACAGACAGTCCATTTGTTAGGTAGATATTGTGTAATGCTTAATTTCCCCTGTGGTGGCGCTGCAGGGAATATGAACACTTACTGATAGCTGGGGGCTCCAGCAGGCGGACACATTGTGATCTGCTTATTGTCAAGAGACTCTTCCACAGGTACGATTGTCCAAATTGCAGAATGCTTTACTGTAATGGATCTATGTTGGTCCGACGTGCAGCAGGCACCTGATATGATTGAGCTACAGCCTAGCCTGTAACTAGTCAACCTAATCAGTGAGTCAGAACTTCTGCCCATTAAATGTTGGTACATTGGCCAAGGCTGCTCAAGTGAGGATTAGAGATGAGCGAACCGGGACAACCGAACCCGGTTTCGGTCCGAACTTCCGGAAAAGTTCGGTTCGCAGCGAATCCGAACTTCACCGAGTTCGGCCGAACCCGTTTTGACCGAACCCGGCTACATTTTGGCGCCTGCCACATGTTAGATCTAAAATGGAGGATTTCACAAGATCACCTGACATCAGGCTACCCCATAATGCCTTGCAAACGGCTCTCCCAGCCAATCGGGAGGCAGCATAGGGGCGGGTTCAAGCCTGCAATAAAAGTCTATGCACGGAGCTCAGCAGCCATTTTACAGACAGGAGCTGTAGGAATAGCATCTCTGTGCAGTAAGGGAAAGCTTTAGGAATCTAAAAGCCAGGAATCCAGCAATCGAAGGGGCTCATCCACTACTCACTACTCAGCCAGTGTGTGAATACGCTTTTATAAGGGGCTCATCCCCGTTGCATACAACTTGCAATACAGGCAGGCTTTGTAGTACTACAACGCCCAGCATTCCCTGAGTCAGTGCACAGTGGCTGATAGAAATTCTCATTCATTGCCATTTGCCAAGCTAGTGTCAGTGTGTGAATACGCTTTTAGAACCGACTCATCCCCGGCCGTTAACATAACAAACAAATAACAATCCAACTTGCAATACAGGCAGCCTTTGTAGTAGACGTAGTACTACAAGGCCCAGCATTCCCTGAGTGCACTGCAGCGTGTCTGATAGAAATTCTCATTCATTGCCATTTGCCAAGCGAGTGTCAGTGTGTGAATACGCTTTTAGAAGGGGCTCATCCCCTAGGTTTTGATTCAACTTGCTGCACTCTAGCAGTGAAATGTCTGGTAAAAAAAAGGTTGTGAAAGGACGGGGTAGAGGAAAAAACACCCATGCCGTCTCCTCTTCCAGTCCAAATGTTGGATCTGTTGGTGCCAGACCCAGTACCAGCATTTGTGGCACAAGACATGTGCCCAGTTCCACTAGTAGCAGCAGCCATGTGACTGCTGGTAGTAGAAGCAGTATCAGCAAGCCAGACTTGTCCATCTCCTCCGGTGGGCGGGTTACTTCAGACAATACGGCCATTGTGGACTGGTTGGCTGGCTTGCGGTCATCTCAGCAGGAAGACTCTGACGATCTGGCTTCAAGCCAGGTTTCGTTGGATTCCAGATCCTCTACAGTTCCTTGGCACAGTGACAGTAGTAATATAGGTATTTCTAGTGTTTCCATTCCATCATCTATGTCTTCGCTCCCCCTTCCTAGCGGGAAGCCATCTTTCCTGAGAGTCCTAAGAGACATCTCCTCGGGTGCGAAGGAAGGTACTGAACAACATAGTGATGATGATGATTTGTTTTCCGCAAGTCAGCCAACGGAGTGTGTTGCGGCGGTGGTGGAGGTGGAAGCGGTGTCGGAGACGCTAAGCTGCGGTAGTGGGGGTATTGGTGGTGGTAGCCGTGGTGGCAGACGCAGTAATGAGGGGGGGCATGGAGCCCGCCATGATGTCACATCACATTCACAACACAGTGACAGAAGTGGCGGGGATGATGAGGAAGGCTAGGATGATGATGTTGTTTTAGACAGGACGTGGGAACCAGGTGACTTGGTGATGACGGCGTCAGAGGAGGAGGGTAGTAGTGGCGGCACTGTCCGTGATAAACAGCCAAGCCGAGGTAGGGGCAGAAGTCAATCTGCAAAACGTTGCAGCGGTAGGGTCAGCTCAGGAGCCGGTGACGGCAACACTGATGCTGGTGTAGGCTCCAGAAAAAAGCCTGCCAGACAAGGGGCAAACTCGGGTGGTGGTGGTGGACGACGTGGTACTACCTCTTTACGGTACTCTGCCGTGTGGCAATTTTTCTGTACCGTCCCGGAGGACGAAAACATGGCACAGTGCCGTATCTGCAAGCAGAAAGTAAGGCGTGGGCAGGGCAGCAATGTAGTAACTACCGTTCTACGTAAACACATGGAGCGGCATCACAAGGCCATGTGGGACAATCGACATGCCCCACCATCATCATGTACATCTAATGAAGAGCCCTCTGCCGCTGCTGCTGCTGCTCCGGGTCCCTGTCATCGAAGTAGTAGCCAGGCCTTATCCACCATGTCGTTGTCATCATCATCATCACTGTCATCTAGTGCTCCTCCTATGTCCCGTCAGTTATCCATTACAGAATCGTTGTCCAATAAGCAACAATATATACCCAGTCATCCACTTGTCGTGCGGCTTAATTCACACCTGGCTAAGTTTTTGGAGGTGCAGTCGCTGCCGTACCACCTGGTCGACTCCGCCGGCTTCAAGCAATTAATGGCGTGCGCTCAGCCTAGGTGGCGAATACCTAGCCGACATTACTTCTCCAAAACAGCTGTCCCTGCCTTGCACAAGCATGTGGAGGAAAAGGTGTGCCAGTCCTTGCAATTATCCGTGTGCAGCAGGGTACATGCCACCGTCGACACGTGGAGCAGCAACTATGGGCAGGGACAGTACATGTCTTTCACGGCCCACTGGGTCAATATGTTGCAGTCTGATGCACCACCGCAGCAATGCCAGGCATTACCACCTCCACGCTTGTATCTTTCTGGTTCAACTCCGGACGCCAGGCGCCTACCATCCTCCTCCTCCTACTCCTCCTCCTTGCCTTCCTCCTTGGAGGTCTTCCCGTCCCCGACAGGACACAGCGTATCTTCCACTCCTCCTCCCTCCTATTTTCATAGGTGCAAGGTGAAGCGCCACAACGCTGTCTTACACCTGCTGAGCCTGGGCGAGAAAAGCCACACAGGGCAGGAGCTGCTGCTGTGCATCAAGGAGGAAATCGCACGCTGGCTGTCTCCTCTGAAACTCACACTGGGCAATGTTGTCTCTAATAACGGCAAGAACGTTGTGGCTGCACTGCGTCTAGGTCACCTGACACACGCTCCTTGCATGGCACATGTGATCAATCTGGTCATAACACGCTTCTTAAAGTCATATGTTGGTTTGAAGGGTGTGCTGGCCATGTCCAGGAGGGTTTGCGTTCGCTTTAGACGTTCGTATGCATTTAAGCACGCCCTCCTGGACTTGCAGCATCAAAACAATCTCCCAGAACACAGCCTGATTTGCGACGTTCCAACACGCTGGAACATGTTGGACCGTCTGTACGGACAGCGGAAAGCCGTGAATGATTTCCTGATGCAGCAGACGGGCAGCGTTTGGAGCCAGTGTAATTTCGAGCTCAGGCACTGGCAGCTGGTTAGAGACGCATGTCGCGTTTTGAGGCCCTTTGAAGAGGCCACACGATTTGTGAGCCATGACGATAGCGGAATGAACGATGTTATGCCGCTGATATTCATTATGGAGCAAACGCTCACAGCGATGATTCAGCAAAGGATGGAGGAAGTATCACATCTGGCTATGGATATTGAGGAGGAGGAGGAGGATGAGGATGAGGAAACAGGACCTGAAGAGTAGCTGGGTTTGGAGATGGAATCACAGGAAGGGATAGGGGACGAGGCACAACATGACAGTGATGGTGGTGATGACGAGTCTGACGACGACCTTGATAATGGACAACCATGGCAGTATGGGGCGGAGATGGAAACAACCGGGCCCTCTGAAACGCTGGCCAGGATGGCGAGCTGTATGCTTCGTTACTTGCGCGCTGACTGTCGTATTGTTAGCATGAAGCAAAGAGATGAGTACTGGATAGCCACACTTTTAGACCCTCGGTATAAAGCCAGAATGGGGGAGTTTTTTGCACCTTCCGAGAGGGAGGCAAAATTGGCTTATTATCGAGAGAAGCTATGCAGCCAGCTTGTCACGGCTTTCAAACGGCAAACACCTGCTGCAAGCATGTCTGACCGGGGGGCCACTCTGCGCTCCCCACTGTCTCATCGTTCCACCGCCTCTGGCAGAGCTACCTCTGCAATAGGCGGCAGCAGCAGCCAATTCAGTTTGGAAAATATGATGACAACATTTTTACATCCAATACCCCGACCTGACACACATCGTAGTCAACAAAGGGATGTTCACCATCACCAGGTGCAGCACCTAAACAACCAGGTTCACTCGTACCTGGACTGTGCCCTTTCTCCGTCAGAAATGCTGATCCCAGACCCCATGGACTTCTGGGTCAGCAGATTGGATCATTGGCAAGAACTGGCCCAGTTTTCCATGGGTGTACTGTCTTGTCCACCCTCCAGTGTAGCGTCAGAGAGGGTATTCAGCGCGGCAGGGGGATTCGTCACCCCTAAGCGAACAAGATTGTCCGCCAACAGCTTGGAAAATCTCACGTTTCTGAAAATGAATCAAGCGTGGATCGGTGAGGATTTTAAAACCCCTGTGCCTGATGCCACTGATTAGATCTGACATTGCTGCTGCTGCTGCCGCTGCCGCCTGCTACTGCCGCCTGCTACTACTGGATTCTGTCCTGTCCACTCTTTTTTTTAATGTGCCGCTGTTGGTGCTGCTACTACTTCTACCACCAATCCACCCTCAGTGCCGTCTGCAACAAGCAGGCCTGCCCCACCACAGGGCTTTGTCCTGTGACTGTTGTCCAGTCTCTTTTTTTAATGTGCTGCTACTACTACTACCACCCTTGCTGTCTGTTGGCTACCTCTACTACCACCAATACACCTCCACTGCCGTCTACTACAAGCAGGCCTGAGGCCTGCCCCACCACAGGGCTTTGTCCTGTGACTGTCGTAAAGTCTCTTTTTTTAATGTGCTGCTACTACTACTACCACCACCCTTGCTGTCTGTGTTGGCTACCTCTACTACCACCAATACACCTCCACTGCCGCCCGTCTACTACAATCAGGCCTGAGGCTTTCCCCACCACAGGGCTTTGTCCTGTGACTGTCCAGTGTCTTTTAATGTGCTACTACTACTACTACCATCCTTGCCAATAAAAAGGGTAAATTTTTTGAAGGGCTTGTCAAAAGCCATTGCTTGTTGCTTTTACATCCATGTATGGATGAACCCCGGCAGGCATCTGCCAATAAAAAGGGTCAATTTTTGGAGGGCTTGTCAAAAGCCATTGCTTGTTGCTTTTACATCCATGTATGGAAGAACCCCGGCAGGCATCTGCCAATAAAAAGGGTAAATTTTTTGAAGGGCTTGTCAAAAGCGATTGCTTGTTGCTTTTACATCCATGTATGGAAGAACCCCGGCAGGCATCTGCCAATAAAAAGGGTAAATTTTTTGGAGGGCTTGTGAAAAGCCATTGCTTGTTGCTTTTAACATCCATGTATGGAAGAACCCCGGCAGGCATCTGCCAATAAAAAGGGTACATTTTTGGAGGGCTTGTCAAAAGCCATTGCTTGTTGCTTTTACATCCATGTTTGGATGAACCCCGGCAGGCATCTGCCAATAAAAAGGGTACATTTTTTGAGGGCTTGTCAAAAGCCATTGCTTGTTGCTTTTACATCCATGTATGGAAGAACCCCGGCAGGCATCTGCCAATAAAAAGGGTAAATTTTTGGAGGGCTTGTGAAAAGCCATTGCTTGTTGCTTTTACATCCATGTATGGAAGAACCCCGGCAGGCATCTGCCAATAAAAAGGGTCAATTTTTGGAGGGCTTGTCAAAACCCATTGCTTGTTGCTTTTACATCCATGTATGGATGAACCCCGGCAGGCATCTGCCAATAAAAAGGGTCAATTTTTGGAAGGCTTGTCAAAAGCCATTGCTTGTTGCTTTTACATTACATCCATGTATGGAAGAACCCCCGGCAGGCATCTGCCAATAAAAAGGGTAAATTTTTGGAGGGCTTGTGAAAAGCCATTGCTTGTTGCTTTTACATCCATGTATGGAAGAACCCCGGCAGGCATCTGCCAATAAAAAGGGTCAATTTTTGGAGGGCTTGTCAAAACCCATTGCTTGTTGCTTTTACATCCATGTATGGAAGAACCCCGGCAGGCATCTGCCAATAAAAAGGGTCAATTTTTGGAAGGCTTGTCAAAAGCCATTGCTTGTTGCTTTTACATTACATCCATGTATGGAAGAACCCCCGGCAGGCATCTGCCAAAAAAAAGGGTACATTTTTTGAGGGCTTGTCAAAAGCCATTGCTTGTTGCTTTTACATTACATCCATGTATGGAAGAACCCAGGCAGGCATCTGCCAAAAAAAAGGGTACATTTTTTGAGGGCTTGTCAAAAGTCATTGCTTGTTGCTTTTACATTACATCCATGTATGGAAGAACCCAGGCAGGCATCTGCCAAAAAAAAGGGTACATTTTTTGAGGGCTTGTCAAAAGCCATTGCTTGTTGCTTTTACATTACATCCATGTATGGAAGAACCCAGGCAGGCATCTGCCAAAAAAAAGGGTACATTTTTTGAGGGCTTGTCAAAAGCCATTGCTTGTTGCTTTTACATTACATCCATGTATGGAAGAACCCCGGCAGGCATCTGCCAATAAAAAGGGTACATTTTTGGAGGGCTTGTGAAAAGCCATTGCT
This sequence comes from Rhinoderma darwinii, assembly GCF_050947455.1. Lineage (NCBI taxonomy): Eukaryota > Metazoa > Chordata > Amphibia > Anura > Rhinodermatidae > Rhinoderma > Rhinoderma darwinii. The sequence goes on from NC_134689.1 coordinate 430,456,982, forward strand.
TGTTGCTTTTACATCCATGTATGGATGAACCCCGGCAGGCATCTGCCAATAAAAAGGGTACATTTTTGGAGGGCTTGTGAAAAGCCATTGCTTGTTGCTTTTACATCCATGTATGGAAGAACCCCGGCAGGCATCTGCCACCATAAAGGGTACATTTTTTGAGGGCTTGTCAAAAGCCATTGTTTCTTCTTTTACCACCTTATATGTATGAACCCTGGCAGGCATCAGCCGCCTAAAATGGTTAATTTTTGTACCTTTTTTAACAATGCATTAAGCATACAACATGCACAAGTGCAGTGGTTTCTGTTAGTTATCACCGTGTCCCATCTGTTTTCCTATAGCCATACATGTTGGCATAGCTTTGACACTAACTTTGCCTTAAAGACAGCTCAAAAGTACTTGGATACACTCATGGGTGACCTAAGAGTGTTATACAGGGCTTCTAGGGCTTTTAAACAGTGTTATACACGATTTTTAGGGGCTTTCTTGTATTACAGGTTCGGTCAGAACTAGTTCGGTCCGAATCGAACTTTTTCATGAAATTCGGCGAACCTGCCGAACCAAACTTTTCATAAGTTCGCTCATCTCTAGTGAGGATGACCAAAATAGGTAAGACAGGTGGGGTTTCCTGTCCTATGTTCCACATTCTAGGTGTTGATCGTGCAATCTACACAACATATGTAGGATAGGCAGATACACCCCAAATACCTAAGTCACATTTTCCCTGTTCGCACTATCACACTGCCTCAGAAGTACCAAATAACTGTTTATTAACAAGGCTTAGCTAGACTTTTCATCACCCGAAAGCAAAAGATTCAGTTCACTGCCCTAGACCCATTTCCAAATACCCTGGCCAGTGGCTTCTTGGTGCCCCCATGGCACCCAGCATCTTGGACGCGGCCAACCCACCACCCAGCTTTGCCTAATAGAGGAACATGATTCAGCAGCTGCATCGGCTGGCAGTCCTCCCATTAGCAGGCCGCTTGATGGAGGGAGAGGCCAGTGGTCTAGAGATTAGATTACATTTCCCACAGTCCCTCGGCTCGGCAGGAGAAGTTACATCTTGAGGGGATTCAGGAGGTGATGAGCTTACGCCTGGTGACGAACTCTGGCAGATAACTATTTTTGAGGTATTTCTCCTTGTGAGCCACGCTGCCTCTGCCATGAGTTTACTCAGCCCTGTCACTTCGCCCTCCTTCAACAGAATACAGGCAGGGGGTTCTCCGGTTACTCCCTAGTTAAGAGCCATCAATGGCAGCAGGGTAAGGTTACTGTCTAGCCATCATGAACCGCTCGAGTTCCAGGGTTGGTTTTACAGAAAGTAGGGCTCTGGTCAACGAGCAAAGTAGGGCCACCACCTGACATTTCTGGGCATTCTTTCTAGTGCTTTCACTCCACATAATACCCCTATACTGCCATATAGTACCAAGATAATATTTCCAGGTAAAGCCCCCATATAGTACCCACTTAATATGCAGCATCCAAGTAATAATCCCTTAAAGATCCCAAATCTCCCACTAGTTGGGCTTTGAAATAAACACACAAATAAACCATGACCACCAAGTTAGGCTTTGTTCACATCTGTGTTGGGGTCCCGTTCTGACGTTCCATTTGAGCTTTCTGTCAGAACGGGACCATGAACAGACACAAACTGACACAAATTGAAAACAGAGGTTTCCGTTTCCATCACCATTTATTTCAATGGTGACGGATTCGTTGCACATGGTTTCCATTTGTCTCTGTTGTGTACCGGACCCGTCGTTTTGCTGGAGGCAATTGCGTAGTCGATTGCAGCGAGGAGGATTTTAAATGGAGCGTCGGTTGCGCATGTGCGCTGTTGCTCCACTTAAAGTCTATGGGAAAGACGGAAACAGCCGAGCGCTCCACTTCTCTAAGGTATGGGCTCTCCCTCCTGCATGCTATCAAGTTGTGATCATGTTGTGCTCCCTCTAGTGGCCAGCACTGGTTGTTCTGCTGAGCTCCCTGCTTCTCAGTTTGTGAAACGTTCACTTCCTTTAGTGGTTATTTTTTGTATTTCTCTTTCCAGCAAGTACTTGTCTCATATTTGCTTATGCCTTACGTAGTGGCTGCTTGGTAGCGAGCAAGTGCTTGTATTATTTGTCTGCATCTGGAATTTTTTTCTAATTTTACATTTCTTTCCAGATGTCTATGCCTGTAAGGTTCGGGGGGAAAGAAAGAAAGAAATCAAGACACTGAATTTGTGCTGTCTACAACCAGCCTCTCTGATAATGGCACATCTAATATTTGCATAAACTGTTCTCCCCAAGAACCTGACATTTCTCTGCAAGTGAAAGAATTATTTTGCCTGGTTCAAAGTCCAAAAGATTGAGACCTCTTGGGATGTTAAAACTGCACTTCGTAAAGAGCCAACAAAAACCTATTGGTACATTCAGGAAGCCCCCCACCCCTGGACGAAGGCATTCCGCCGAAACGTGCGTCGGGTCTGACGTTCTCTATCTGCAGAGGGTATGTTCTTTTCTATCCTCAGTGTGCAGCTCTGTTTAGGCCTTTCTAGGCATTAAGGATTGTATTTCATTGCCACTTGAGCATTACACTTGTACTTTTATAGAGTGCTTTATTTCACTGGGGTCTTACATGGTCTTTTGGATAGACTGACACTTCATGCGTATATTATTACACTGTTCATGCCCTTTTCTTGCTTAATTGCTTGCATATGTTCTCTGCATTGGCAGACGTTTTATTCATGCTTTGCATGAGTCATCTTTTATTGTTGTTATTTCTAATAAAATTTGTATTTTTCTATCATCATGTGTTGTGCTAATTGTACCCCGCACTCTGTAGGTTGTGTACTCCGTAAAGAGCCAGTATGCCGCATTGAGAATGATTGTTCAAATTCTGTGGTCCAAGTCATGTCAGATCCCCATGACTCCTTCTATGAAAAAGAAATTGAAGTATATGAGAACAAGTCTCCAAACTCATTCAATCAGTGAAAGACATCATGGAGATTCCAGAAGACCGGTATCCACCAGAGAGTAAAAATAATCTCTTCTATTTCCTAAAAAGAAGACCAATGGTTTTCCGGGGCATTCTGTCCTGAAAGATTTAGAGAAAAAATAAAAAGCCCCAGAGAAACGAGTGGACTTGGGGAGTCAATTTAGAGCCATCTGCAAGATTGATCCCAAAGAGAGTGAAATTTGGGAGTGTCCCCCAAGAGTTGATTTGGCAGTCCAGGAAGTTTGTCTTTCCATCAGTCAACTCATCTCTCTTAAGGGACCCCGATGGACTGCAAGGCCGATACCACTCTGAAACGCTTTTATTCTACCTCTGCAGCTTTCTGTAAGACTTCTATAGCTTTGGTGCCTGTAGACATCACACTCAGAATCTGGCTTAGTCAAATTACCTGAGAAATTGAAGGAAGAACCCCTAGAGAAGATCTTTTTCAAATGTTGCCTTCCATGAAAAGTGTTGCTGGATACTTATGTAATTTCCCTCTAGAAGTTGCCTTCTAGGAATCTTGCTGTTTCTAACTGTGTCTGTTGGGCCATCTGGCTAAAGCCCTGGTCTGGGGACGCCACTTTAAAAAAATATTTTCGTATGCTCCCGTTGGAATCAGAGAAGTTATTTGGCAGACATCTAAGCCAGACCCTTGAGAGCATTAATGAGGACAAAGGCCACACTTTTCCATCTACCTCAAGAGCTAGATTTTGTTCCTTTTGCACCAGAAAAAGAAGCTCTTCTAGATTTAACAGAGGGTTTAGATCTTCAGGAAAACAGTATTATTAGAACAAAGGGAAGACAAATTCTTCCACGTTCAAGAAGAAATCCTTCTCCAATGCTACAAAACCCAAACTATAACGCCAGTTTAGTAGATAGAGCAGGTGCCAGGCTTAGAAGATGCTAAGAGCCCGGCTACCTGAACTGTGGTCGGTCCGGGAAATACGGCCGACACACAATCCGTAAATCACAGTGTAACGTCTATGGCCGCAGACCGTCGTCCTGACTTACCCACTGACGGCCGCGGACATGGACGAGCGAGTTCCTGGCGGCATCTCCCTCCTGGAAGATGCCGGCACTCACTGCCTGGTCTGGATACTGTATCCCGCAGGGTGCGCGCGCCCGCGCGTGCACGGCCTTAAAGGGCCAGTACGCGCACATTTGCAGAATAGCTGTAATTAGCCCAGAATGCCTCTGAACTACATGCGTGAGTTCACACAGAGTTTTTTTATGAGTTTTTTGGCGCGGAATCCGATCCGCAAAACTAGACAAAAAACGGCTGAAAATGCCTGCCATTGATTTTAATGGGAGGCAGAGGTGGTTTTCTCCAGCGAGCGGTAAAACCGGCTCGCGGGAGAAAGAAGGGACATGCCTTATCTTCGCGCTTACGCCTCTGACCTCCCATTGACATCAATGGGAGGCAGAGAAAGCGAAAATCGGCATGCAGGCAGAGGAAAATCTGCCTCAAACTTCCAAACGGAATTTTGAGGCAGATTTTCCGCCCGGCAAAAAACTCTGTGTGAACCCAGCCTAAAAAGGGCTCTGCCCTCTCGATCATTGCCTGAGCGTTGTTGTGTTACCTTAAGTTTGTCCTTGCAAATGGTCTCCTAGTGTTTTCCAGTTCCCAGTGTTTCTCGTTCCTGCTGCCTGTACACTGTATCCCGCGCTACCGCGCCTCTGTGCCTTCAAGACTTGGAGTTGTGTTGTTTTCCCCTCCGCTGCATCTATTGTGTCGCACCCCGCCGGGTGTCTGTATACTGTCGGAGCCTGATCTCAGCCTGAAACCATCGCTACTGTCTACATTGCCTCAGGTACCATTTCAGAACTATAGACATTGCATTATACCTGTTTTGCCAGCTGCTATCCCGCTACGCAGTACGGCCCAGTTGGTCTGCTCTCGACGCTGTGACAGTACACTTAGGCCATGGACCCGCTGGTCAATTCAAGGGCCTGTCACCTTCTCAAGTCATGCAAGCGGACCTGTAGGACCAGCGAACACAACAGGTTCAACTCCTTGTGGCAGTAAATTTCATGGCACTACAGCTAGGGACGCTAGCTACTTCCTCCTCTGCTCCTGTTCCTGCTTCTCCGACTGACCCTCCCGCTACAACTCCTGTCAGCACCAGTTCTGATCCTCAGTTCTTTCTGCTATGACCGCATCGTTTTTACGGAGACGCAAGCGCGTGCAAGGGATTTCTCAACCAGTGTCATATCCACTTCACCCTGCACGCCAGAGTGTTTCCCTCGGATGGCGCAAGGATCACCTTCATTGTTTTTTTGCTTGCCGGCAAAGCCCTGTCGTGGGCAAACCCAATCTGGGAACGACAGGGACTCGAGACCTGAGACTTCCAGGGCTTCAAGCGGTTATTCTGCACTGTGTTCGAGGAGCCTGGACGAGTTTCGTCGGCAGCTCCCTGTCTGCTGAACATTCACCAGAGGACACCTCTGTGGGCGAGTACACCATCCAGCCCCGGACCCTGGCAGGAGAGCTGTCCTGGAACAACGTGGCGTTAGTAGCTTCCTTCTGGCATGGTCTGTCATCCGAGATCAAGGACAAACTGGCTGCTCGTGATCTACCACATACCTTGGACGACCTAATTTTACTTGCTACCCGGGTTGACATGAGGCTCAGAGAAAGATCCCAAGAGGTTCGTCGAGAGAGAAGGCTTCATAGGTTGGCTCCCAACTACCAGCAACCCCTCTTGTCCTCATCTGTTGCTCCACCCGAGGTTCCAATGCAATTAGATCAGCTTAGACTATCTGTCCAGGAGAAACAGCGCAGGCGCACTTCTGGATTTTGTTTATATTGTGGCCTCGCTGGCAATGTCGTGCGTCTGTGTCCACTACCCTTCTGGAGAAGCCGTTGATTGTTGCCTCAGTAGATGGACTGCCGCTGCCCGACCCAATATTGTCTGTGACCAAACCGCTGAGGCTTCAAGTGGGATCCCTTCATTCTGAGCTCATCTCCTTTTTTGTCCTACACAAGGCCGTCAACCCCGTGCTGCTGGGTTTTCCTTAGCTCCGTCTACAGGCCACAGTCCAGGATTGGAACTACGGAGAGGTTCTCCAGTGGAGCCCCAAGTGCCTCAACCCCTGTCTGGAGCATATCCATCTGCTTCCGCCTCCTCCGCATCAGTCATTGGCAGGGTTGCCCTCTTGCTACTCTCAGTTCTCGGATGTCTTCAACAAGAAGGAGGCAGAGACATTGCCGCCACACCGAGCGTATGATTGTCCTATTGACTTGTTCCCTAATTTGTCTCCTCCTCACGGTAGAGTTTACCCTCTCTCCTTACCTGAGACCCAGTCGATGTCTGCCTATATTAAGAAGAATTTAGAGTGGGGCTTCATACGCAAATCCTCATCCCTGGCCGGCGCCGGGTTTTTCTTTGTAAAAAAAAAGACGGATCCCTCCGACCCTGCATTGACTACCGGGGTCTCAACCAGATCATGGTAAAGAACAGATACCCATTGCCTTTAGTCTCTGAACTGTATGATCGCATACGGGGATCAATTTTTTTTTCAAAACTAGACCTGCGGGGGCCTACAATCTAATCCGGATTAGTCAGGGTGACAAATGGAAGACAGCATTTAATACACGAGATGGGCACTATGAACACCTAGTTATGACCTTCGGCATGTGTAACGCCCCCGCAGTCTTTCAAGAGTTCGTCAATGCCATCTTACGTGATCTCCTCTATGTCTGTGTTCTGGTGTATCTCGATGACATTTTGATTTTTTCCCCAGATCCAGCGACTCATCAGAGACATGTCCGCCAAGTTTTGCTTCCATTAAGGGAGAATCACCTATATGCCAAGCTGGAGAAGTGCGTGTTTGAGAGAAAGTCTCTATCCTTCCTGGACTACATCATCTCTGATCAGGGCCTCAAAATGGATCCTGAAAAGGTAAAGGCTTCTTGGAATGGCCACGCCCTCAAGGCTTAAGGGCCATGCAGCGCTTCCTGTGATTTGCCAACTTCTACCGGCTGTTCATCCACAACTTCTCCTCACTGACATCTCCCATCTCTACCCTCACCAAAAAGGTAATGAACGCTAAGGTGTGGACTCCAGAAACAGTGGCCGCATTGAAGAGCTTAAAGAAGGCCTTCATGTCAGCCTCAATCCTTCATCATCCTGATGTGTCCCTACAGTTTTCGTTGGAGGTGGACGCCTCCTCTGTTGGTGCTGGCACACTTCTGTTCCAGAGAGGCTCAAAAGGCAAGACAGTAGTATGTGGCTACTACTCTAAGCTTTTTTTCTCCCGCAGAGCGCAACTACTCGATTGGGGATCGGGAGTTACTGGCCATCAAGCTGGGTCTGCAGGAGTGGAGACACCTATTAGAGGGTGCAGCTCATCCAATCCTGGTCTTAATGGACCAGAAGAACCTCACCTATCTCCAGACAGCCAAACTACTGTACCCTCCTCAGGCCAGGTGGTAGCTGTTCTTCACTTGGTTCCAGTTTGAGCTCCACTACTGCCCTGCCGACAAGAATGTGAGGGCCGATGCCTTGTCTAGGTCGTTCAAAACAGAAGACACTGTGGAGTCCCCACAGAATATCATTGACCCTTCCTGCATCATCTCTGTCAACCCTCTGCAAGTTAGAGACATTCCCCCGGGGAGGACCTTTGTGCGTCTGGCAGATAGAGGAAGAATCCTTCGCTGTGGACACAGTTCCAAGCTGGCAGGTCACGCGGTTTCCCATAGACCCGAGACCTAATTGCCCAAAAGTTCTGGTGGCCCACGCTGCCCAAAGACGTCATGGATTTTGTCTCCTCCTGCATGGTGTGCGCAGCAAATAAATTTGCCCACTCCAAACGAGCTGGTCTGCTCCAGCCACTGCCTGTGCCCGATGCCTCCTGGCGACATATTGCTATGGACTTTGTCACAGACATGCCTCTCTCTGCTGAATGCAATACGGTCTGGGTGCTGGTGGATCGATTCTCAAAAATGGCTCATTTTGTTTCGCTGACTGGTCTGCCTTCTGCTTCCCGACTGGCCGGCCTCTTCACCCAACACATCTTCCGTCTGCACGACTTGCCTCTGCATATTGTCTCGAAACGAGGGGTTCAGTTCACCTCAAAGTTCTAGAGAGCCCTCTACGGTCTCCTCGGTGTGAAGTTGGACTTTTTCTCTGCCTACCATCCCCAGTTCAAATGGTCAAGTCGAAAGGGTTAATCAGATTATGGAGAACTATCTGCTGCACTTTATCTCCAGCATGATGACTGGGTGCAGCTGCTTCCTTTGGCTGAGTTCTCCTACAACAACTATACTAGTGAGTCCACCGCCTCCAGCCCATTCTTCATTGCCTATGGCCAACATTCTCGTATGCCTCTTCCTGTCTCTACTATGTCCCAGGTGCCTGCAGCTGATTAAACTTTTAGGGATGTTCTACAGATATGGCAGCAGACCCGATCTTCTATTCTGCTGGCGGTCGATTGCATGAAGATAAAGGCAGATACAAGAAGACGAGAGCCTCCCTAGTTTCTTCCAGGCACTAAAGTCTGGCTGTCTTCAAAGAATATATGGCTGAGGGTGCCATCTTGCAAGTTTTCTCCCAGGTTCCTCGGAGCCTTCGAGATTCTGCAGCAGATAAATCCTGTCTCTTACAAGCTTCGGCTGCCTCCCACCCTCAAGATCCCAAACTCCTTTCTGTAATGATGGGGTAGGGAGACAGACAGGTGAGCCCTAATCTACCCGCCACTCATTCCCTGCCTACTTGCACGGCCCGTCCGAGGCGACGGCGTACAACGCCGGTCCCTACGCTCAATATGTGCACGACAGACAAACAGACAAGGGTACACAGGAGCTAAGGGAAATGGGGCAGTTGCCCACGGCAAGACCGTGAGCAACAAGAGTAGTGAATGAGCCGAGTCAAACCAGGAGTGTACGAGGTACCAAACGCAGAGCAGGAGCGTAGTCAGTAAAGTCAGGGTCAAAATGAAGCAAGGTCAATAATAATAGCAGGAGCAGCAGAGCCAGGAAACAGGAAAGAATCAAAGGCAGAGACAAGCAGGAAATGAAGGTATAAATAGACCGAGGGCGGGAGCTAGAACCGTCTGGCCAGGCTGTGATAGGTTCACACACTCCTGAGCCTACCAACCTGAGTGGTAGCAGATCGATTCACTCTATCAGACTTAGGAGCAGGTGCAGACTGATTAACCACGGGCATCGACACAGAAGCTGTGTCTGGCAGATCCTTTACAGTACCCCCCTTTTATGAGGGGCCACTGGACCCTTTCTAGGTGGACCTGGCTTATTTGGGAACCGAAGATGGAACCTCCGGAGCAATACCCCAGCGTGAACATCCCGGGCGGGTACCCAAGTCCTCTCCTCAGGCCCGTATCCTCTCCAATGGACCAGGTACTGGAGGGAGCCTTGGACCATCCTGCTGTCCACAATCTTGGCCACCTTGAATTCTACCCCTTCAGGGGTGAGAAGAGGTACCGGAGGTTTCCTCGAGGTAGCCAAGGACGGGGAGCCGCGTTTCAGGAGGGAGGCATGAAACACGTCGTGTATTCGAAAAGACGGGGGTAATTCCAGTCGGAAGGAGACAGGGTTAAGGACCTCAATGACCTTGTACGGCCCTATATAACGGGGAGCAAATATTTTGGACGGGACTTTAAGGCGCACATTTTTTGAAGACAGCAACACCAGATCCCCTACCACAAACAAGGGGTTAGCAGAACGTCTTCTATCTGCCTGAGTCTTTTGTATGCTCTGGGACGCCTCTAGGTTCTTCTGAACCTGGGCCCAGACTGTGCACAGTTCCCGATGAACGACATCTACCTCGGGATTGTTGGAACCACCAGGTGAAACGGAGGAGAACTGTGGATTAAACCCAAAATTACAGAAAAAGGGGGAGACCCCTGACGAGTTACTGACCCGGTTATTAAGGGAAAATTCGGCGAGGGAAATGAAGGAGACCCAATCATATTGACAGTCAGATTTAAAACACCTTAAATATTGTTCTAGAGACTGATTAGTCCTCGCGGTTTGGCCATTAGTTTCAAGATGGAAGGCCGATGAGAAGGACAGATCAATCTCCAACTTTTTACAGAAAGCTCTCCAAAACAATGAAACAAATTGTACCCCTCTGTCAGAAATTATACTGACAGGAACCCCATGGAGACGCAGGATCTGTTTGACAAACAAGGTAGCTAACGTCTTGGCATTGGGTAGTTTCTTGAGGGGCACAAAGTGGCACATCTTACTGAAGCGGTCTACTACAACCCACACCACCAACTTGCCTTGAGATGGAGGCAGATCGGTGATAAAATCCATGGAGATATGGGTCCAAGGTCTCTGGGGAATGGGCAAAGAACATAGTAAGCCCGCTGGTCGGGACCTGGGAGTCTTGGACCTAGCACAAATTTCACAAGTGGCGACCTAGGCCTTAACGTCTTTAGGCAACCCAGGCCACAAATAGTTTCTGGTAATGAGGTGCTTGGTACCCAGGATGCCTGGATGGCCAGATAGTGCAGAGTCATGATTTTCCCTGAGTACACTTAGCCGGAATTGCAGGGGAACAAACAGCTTGTTCTCAGGAAGGTTCCCGGGAGCTGAACCTTGATCAGCCGCTATTTCGGAGACTAAATCAGAATTAAAAGAGGAAATGATTATACCTGGGGCAAAACAAAAGAAGGATCTTCCTCTTAAGGAGGGCTGGCCATGAAGCTACGCGACAGTGCATCAGCTTTAATATTTTTAGACCCAGCCCTATAGGTGACCAAAAAGTTGATTCTAGTAAAAAACAACGCCCATCGAGCTTGTCTTGGGTTTAGACTCTGGGCAGATTCTAGGAAGACCAGATTCTTGTGGTCGGTAAGGACCGTTACCTGGTGCCTAGCCCCCTCCAGGAAGTGGCGCCACTGTTCAAATGCCCATTTAATGGCTAAGAGTTCGCGGTTGCCAATGTCATAGTTAGTCTCAGTGGGCGAGAACTTCCTGGAGGAGTAGGCACAGGGATGGAGATGGGTGAGGCACCTGGTACCCGGGGACAAGACAGCACCCACTCCCACCTCGGAGGCGTCAACCTCCACGATGAATGGCTCCATTTGGTTAGACTGAATCAGCACTGGGGTCGAGATAAAGCACTTATTAAGGACCTCAAAAGCCTGGACCGCCTCTGGAGGCCAGTGGAGGAGATCAGCATCTTTGCGAGTAAGATCCGTAAGAGGCTTAGCGATGACCGAGAAGTTAGCAATAAATCTCCTGTAATAATTAGCAAACCCCAGGAAGCACTGTAACGCCTTCAGGGAGGCAGGTTGGACCCATTCAGCCACAGCCTGAACCTTGGCAGGGTCCATGCGGAATTCATGAGGAGTGAGGATTTGACCCAAAAATGGTATCTCCTGCACCGCAAACACACATTTTTCGGTTTTAGCAAAGAGTTTGTTTTCCCGAAGGGCCCGGAGCACCTTCCCGACATGCTCAATGTGGGAGGACCAGTCCTTGGAAAACACAAGTATGTCATCAAGGTACACTACAAGAAATACCACCAGGTAGTCTCTTAAAACCTAATTTATGAAATTCTGGAAGACCGCGGGAGAATTACACAACCCAAAGGGCATGACGAGGTATTTAAAATGACCTTCGGGCGTGTTAAACGCAGCCTTCCACTCATCCCCCTCTCTGATGCGGATAAGGTTATAAGCCCCCCGAAGATCAAACTTAGAGAACCATTGGGCCCCAAGAACCTGATTGAAGAGATCAGGAATCAAAGGAAGGGGATACTGGTTCATTACAGTGACCTTATTCAAGTTTCGGTAATCGATGCACGGCCTAAGACCACCATCCTTCCTCCCTACGAAGAAGAAGCCAGCACCTACCAGAGAAGTAGAGTGGCGAATGTAACCCTTGGCCTGGCATTCCAGGATATACTCTCTCATGGCTTCACGTTCGGGACAAGAGAGATTAAATATCCTACCCTTAGGGAGCTTAGCTCCTGGTACTAAATCGATTGCACAATCGTATTCTCTATGAGGAGGTAACACTTCGGAGGCCTTTTTAGAAAAAACATCAGCGAAGTCCTGAATAAACTCAGGTAGAGTGTTCACCTCCTCAGGGAGAGAAATAAAATTAACAGAAAAACATGACGTCATGCATTCATTACCCCATTTGGTAAGATCCCCAGTATTCCAGTTAAATGTGGGATTATGCATCTGCTACCAGGCAAGGCCTAAAACCAAATCGGATGATAATCCCTGCATCACCAGTACAGAGCACTGCTCCAAATGCATGGAGCCAACAAGGAGTTCAAAAACAGGGGTATGCTGTGTAAAATAACCATTAGCAAGTGGAGTGGAGTCGATACCCACTACCGGGACAGGTTTAGGCAAATCAAACAAAGGCATAGCTAGAGACATAGCAAATTCCACAGACAAAATATTAACAGAAGACCCTGAATCCACGAAGGCATTGCCGGTGGCAGACCTACCCTCATATTTATGGGAAATACTGTGCGCCCAAGTGACCTCCCCGATGGTCACTTAGGCGCGGAAGTTCTTCCGGCTGCTTATTCTTACGCCTAGGACAGTTTTTCACTTGATGCTTTTCATCCCCACAGTAGAAGCAGAGACCATTCTTCCTGCGGAGCTCTCTACGTTGTTGGGGAGACACGGAGGCCCCGAGTTGTATTGGTTCATCCGAGTTTTACGTGGAAGAACGAAGCAACGGAACCTCGGGAGCCATTATGGGGGAGCCAGAGGAGAAAGCACAAAAACGTTCAAGTCGTCGTTCCCTGACACGTCGGTCAAGACGTACCGCTAAAGCCATAACCTGATTTAGGGAGTCAGAAGAGGGATAGCTAACTAGCAGGTCTTTCTGGGCGTTCGACAGACCCAATCTAAACTGGCTCCTCAAGGCAGGGTCATTCCACCAAGAAGCTACACACCACTTCCTAAATTCAGAACAGTACTCCTCAACGGGTCTCTTACCCTGACGTAAGGTCACCAGCTGACTCTTGGCAAAGGCAGTCTTGTCAGTCTCGTCATAAATGAGCCAGAGAGCAGAAAAAAAAAAAGATCAACAGAGGAAAGTTCAGGGGCGTCAGGAGCCAAGGGGAAGGCCCATTCTTGGGGCCCGTCCTGGAGCCGGGACATAATTATACCCACTCGCTGGCTCTCAGAACCTGTGGAGTGGGGCCTTAGACGGAAATAGAGCATACAACTCTCCCGAAAGGAGAAAAAAGTCTTCCGGTCCCCTGAGAACCGGTCAGGCAACTTGAGGTGGGGTTCAAGAGGTGAGGTGGGTGGCACTACCAGGGTAGCATCACGCTGGTTGCCCCTCTGAGCCAGGGCTTGGACCTGTAGGGAGAGGCCCTGCATTTGCTGAGCCAGGGTCTCAAGGGGGTCTATAGTTGTGTCAGGGACCAGGGTAGAAAAGGTATATGGGCCTGTGATTATGTAATGATGGGGTAGGGAGACAGACAGGTGAGCCCTAATCTACCCGCCACTCAGTCCCTGCTTACTTGCACGGCCCGCCCGAGGCGACGGCGTACAACTGGGCGACGGTCCCTACGCTCAATATGTGCACGACAGACAAACAGACAAGGGTACACAGAAGCTAAGGGAAATGGGGCAGTTGCCCACGGCAACACCATGAGCAACAGGAGTAGTGAACGAGCCGAGTCAAACCAGAAGTGTACGAGGTACCAAACGCAGAGCAGGAGCGTAGTCAGTAAAGCCAGGGTCAAAATGAAGCAAGGTCAATAATGATAGCAGGAGCAGCAGAGCCAGGAAACAGGAAAGAATCACAGGCAGAGACAAGCAGGAAATGAAGGCATAAATAGACCGAGGACGGGAGCTAGAACTGTCTGGCCAGGCTGTGATAGGTTCTCCCACTCCTGAACCTACCAGACTGAGTGGTAGCAGATTGAGTCACTCTATCAGACTTAGGAGCAGGTGCAGACTGATTAACCACGGGCATCGAGAGTGTCTGGCAGATCCTTTACACTTTCACGTCTCTCTGCTGAAGCCCGTGGTCCTGAACCGCTACTCCAAGACGCCTAGTACCGCAATGGCTACTAGCGGCCCGTCAGGGACATTCGAGGTGAGGGAGATCTTAGACAATAAGAGAATAGGAGGAAGAACATTTTAGTTGGTGGATTGGAGGGGATTTGGCCCAGAGGAGAGGTCTTGGGAGCCAGAGGAGAACATCAATGCTCCTGCCCTCATGAAGAAGTTTCTCTCCCGCTCTGGCCCCAAGAAGAGGGGGCGTAACAGTGGGGATATTGTAACGTCTATGGCCGCGGACTGTCATCCTGACTTACCCTCTGACGGCCGTGGCCACGGACGAGCGAGTTCCCTGCGGAATCTCCATCCTTGGAGACGCCGGCACTCACTTCCTGGTCCGGACACTGTCTCCCGCAGGGTGCGCACGCCCGCGCGTGCATGACCTTAAAGGGCCAGTACACGCACATTTGCAGAATAGCTGCAATTAGCTCAGAATGCCTCTGAACTATAAAAGGGCTCTGCCCTCTTGATCATTGCCTGAGCATTGTTGTGTTACTGTAAAGGATCTGCCAGGCACAGCTTCGGGGTTAACGCCCATAGATAATCAGTCTTCACCTGAGTCTATGTCTCTGAGACTGACTCCAGCTTCCACCACTCAGGCTGGCAGGCTTAGGAGTGGGAGAACCTATCGCAGCCTGGCCAGACTCAGCTAGTTCCCGCTCTCTGTCTATTTATACCTGCCTTTCCTGTTCCTCCTTGCTTGTGATTCTTTCCGTGTGGTTTCCTGGCCCAGCTACAGCTCCTACTATTTGATCCTGCTCCATACTGACCCTGGCTTACTGACTACTCTCCTGCTCTGCGTTTGGTACCTCGTGCTCTCCTGGTTTGACTTGGCTCGTTCACCACTCTGGTTGCTCACGGTGTTGCCGTGGGCAACTGCCCCTTTCCCTTTGCTTTGTATTCCCTTGTATGTTTGTCTCGTGCACTTACTGAGCGTAGGGACCGCCGCCCAGTTGTACCCCGTCGCCTAGGGCGGGTCGTTGCAAGTAGGCAGGGACAGATTGGCGGGTAGATTAGGGCTCGCTTGTTCGTTTCCCTACCCCCGTTGTTACAGTTACCTTAAGTTTGTCCTTGCAAATGGTCTCCTAGTGTTTTCCAGTTCCCAGTGTCTCCCGTTCCTACTGCCTGTAGTCTGTATCCCATGCTACCATGCTTCTGTGCCTTCAAGAGTTGGAGTCATGTTTCGTTCGCCGCTGCATCTATTGTGTCACACCCCGCCAGGTGTTTGTCTACTGTCGGATCCTCATCTTAGCCTGAACCCACCGCTACTGTCTACATTGCCTCAGGTACCCTTTCAGAACTATAGACATTGCATTATACCTGTTTGGCCAACTGCTATCCCGCTGTGCGGAACGGCCCAGTGGGTCCACACCCCACGCTGTTATACACAGACTGAACACAGCTATCTGAACGAGGCTTAAGTCGGGCTGGCGTGCCGCATGCTACTTGTTTTTATATATGCCTGTTTTATATTTTAACCTTTTGAGTTTGATAACAATTTTTGAAAATTGATACAACTATCCTACAGCGTTGCTCTATATAACCGATTTCTCATAAAGTCTTAATATATCTGTTTGAGAGTGGAGATCATATGCAGTTACATGTCTTAGCAGAAAGACACAGATCAACACCTGTGCAGGTGGACACCTACTCGTGGATAGTAGAGTCCTGATTAACTGTTATCTGAGGAGACTGGATGGTTTTGTGCTAACGCAGGCTGTCAGAGCGGTAATGTACACATTATAGTTGATGCTTTGTACCTGCTGAAACCCAAGACAGTGCTGAGCTAGTTGCTCAATTTGTTGGTCGAGTCAAGGACACTATACAAAGCCCTATCTAGAGCCTTCATCTTTACTACTCCAATATGGCTTACAAGGGGCCTAGCTAGGGCGTTGGCAGGCAGAGCATGTGCACCAGGCACAATGAGTAGAGTAGGAAGGGGGGGGGGCACCGGCACAGGCATAATTTCCAACAGTCGTGAAATTGCTGGTACTGTCCAGAATTTATAGTGACAGTCCCGGCAAATTACTGTACCGGATGTGTCCCGGCAACTGCCATATTCAATTGTATCCGTGTCCTCAGGAAGCAGCTACAATTGATTATTATGGTAGAGCAGGACAGGAAACTATATTCTCCCTGCTTTGCCATTTAGTCCTCCTGGACCGGAATCCCCAGCCGGAGCTTTGCCAACACTCTGGCCGGGTATTCCGCTCTTAGAGGGGGCCCCTGACGTCCCCGTTCGTATATGGACAGGGGCGTCAGGGGCTCCTCCAGGAGAGGAATTCCCAGCTAGAATGTCGGCAATGCTCCGGCTGGGGATTCCACTCATAGAGGGAGCCTCAATAGCGCTATCTACAGGGAGGGGGGGGGTGTAACGCTATCTACAGGGGGGCTGTGTGGCAATATCTACAGGGGGTGTGATACTACATACAAGAGGAGGGTGTTTAATATGTCACCATATAGTCTCAGTAGCCTCAGTTATACAATCTGTTTTAGTCCGGCACTGACCTCTTTATTCATTTTCTTTGAATATATTGTTATGGTAACTCCCTTATATAACTGTATTGCATGTAAAATGTACAAATGGTTTTATGCTCGAGTTACATAAAAAAAAGTGAAAAAAAAACAAATCACCTCATTGATTGATAGAGAGAGCAAACATGACGAGGAGGAAGGTGATGCCGGGAAAGAGATTGGGGGCGGTACGCCAAACTGAATCTTTGCCCGGGGTACAGGAGAAACTAGCTACGCCTCTGTGGCTTACATGTAGCTATTTTATTACTCTCAGACTAGATGGAAGACTGACTCTGATGCCCCATATTATACAACCACTGTCCAATGTAATCTCTATGTTGCGGTACTAAAATGGAGCTTACTGGGACCTGGGCTTGAAACTGCATCCACCAGTATAATAAACCTGGGAAAGAATAAGGTCCTTCTCCGTCTCCCTCTAAATCTGTTCTACAGTCACAGGAAGATTGTCAAACTGTGCAAAAGCAAATATAAGATGCCACATTATTAGAAGATTTTTCTGGAGATGTGTCAGGCGATGGCAGCCTTGATAACATTCAGCATTGACATGAAGATATGACCTTTGTGTTCTCCAAGCAGCAATGCCCTTCTGGGAATATCTGCAGCCGCTGGTACTGGAATGCCCTTTAGTGGTTTAATATGGAGACAAGGTGTTGATCAGTATCAAGGATAAATTCTCTCCTATAGAGATACTGGTTGAATCGTTTGACACCCTAGACAAGGTTCAGGTTCTCTCTATCAATCTGCAGAATTTTTCTCAGTTGAATTAGAAGTTCGAGAACCAAATCCTACTGGTCGTTCACTTCCATCTTATAGTACATGTGACAAAACCACACCAAGGCCATAGGGTATTCATAGCAGGTCATCCAGCAAAGTGAAGAAAAAAATGGCACCCTAGGGATGCGCACAAGGACACCGGAACTGTCCGCTCCCAGTTACACTTTTCTCTTGACACTTCAAGAGGAGCGAAAATTCTTCACGTTAAAAGAGACTATTTCCAATGCGTTTTTTTAGCTCCTTTTCGGTGGCATGACATCACACATTCTGCCTCTGGCCTTTGTGAGCTGCCATGACCATGCTACTGTTCTGTTTGGTATGGACTCTTCGTAGAGCTTCCATAGAGCTGCATGGGGCCTCTAATACCAATTTCATAGAGGCATGCATAGGTTTTTCTTCTGTCGGATTCCGTACATGGTATGGAGATATAAGAAAGAATTGCTTATAGGGGAGAATATCTCCCATATATACGGTGCCTGAAAGAAACTGTAGATCGGTGCATGGAGGCCCTGTGGCTCCATACTAAGTGTGCATGGGGCTTTAGGGTGCATTCTCTTTTTTTTTATTTTCCTACAAGTTTGAAGATGTTTAGTTGCTTGACTATGTTTAATCTTTCAAGTGTGAGATTTCTGACTTCCAATCCAGCCAAATGGCACTCTTTCCCTTCTGAGCCCTGCCGTGTGTCCAAACATCCGTTTATGACCACATGTCGGGTATTGTTTTACTCGAGAGAAATTGCTTTACAAATGTTGTGGAGCTTTTTCTCCTTTAGTCATTTTAGAAATTAAAAAAAATTAGCTAAACCTACATTTTCTTTGAAAAAAATCTAGATTTTAATTTTCACGGCCTACTTGCTATAATTTCTGCAATAAACCTGTGAGGTCATAATGCTCACTATTCCCCTAGATAATTTCCTTGAGGGGTGTAGTTTCCCAAATGGGGTCACCTTTGGGGGATTTCAACTGATTTGGTACCGCAAGAGCCCTTCACACCTGACATGGTGCCTAAAATATATTCCTAAAAAGGAGGCCCCAAAATCCACTAGGTGCTCCTTTGCTTCTGAGGCCGGTGCTTTAGTGCATTAGCACACTAGGGCCACATGTAAGATATTTCTAAAAACTGCAGAACCTGGGCAATAAATATTGAGTTGCGTTTCTCTGGTAAATCTTTCTGTGTTAAAAAAAAAATGGATTAAAAATGAATTTGTGCAAAAAAAATGAAATTTGTAAATTTCACCTCTACCTTGCTTAAATTCCTGTGAAACGTTTAAAGGGTTAAGAAACTTTCTAAATGCTGTTTTGAATACTTTGAGGGGTGACGATTTTAAAATGGGGGGAGATTGGGGGTTTCTAATAGATACGGCCCTCAAAGCCACTTTACAACTGAGCTGGCCCCTGTAAAAATAGCGTTATGAAATTTTCTTCAAAATGTGGGAAATTTCTGCTAAAGTTCTAAGCCTTGTAATGTCCTAGAAAAATAAAAGGACGTTCAAAACACAATGCCAATCTAAAGCAGATACAATTACATTTAGAATGATGCTAATTTTTTAAATTTTTCGCTAAATTTTGGTGTTTTTCGTAATTAAATACTGAATGTATCGAGCAAATTTTTCCAGTAACATAAAGGCCAATGTGTCACGAGAAAATAATCTCAGAATCGCTTGGATAGGTATAACCATTCTGAAGTTATTACCACATATAGTGAAACATGTCAGATTTGAAAATGAGGCTCCGTCAGGAAGGTCAGAAGTGGCCGCAGCTGGAAGGGGTTAACTACATATATGTTGTTAAACATTCACTCTTTTGTATAAAGTTGTTAATTACACTTACCTTAGTCGATCACTATCTAAATGAGCACTGAACGTCTGACGAGTATGCTCGAGAAAGGGGGCGGTCCCCCGAAACTTCGCAAACGCCGATCCTCCTGTCCCTGCTATCGGCGAAAGCCCTGGATCTAACTGGGAAGACTAAGATGGAATTCTAACCAGGACACTTCCAGGACTCTAACCTTCAGATGGGTGAAATATTTTGTACACATTTGGTAATTGTGATGCCTTTGTTTTCTGTCAATTGACATGGAAATGTATTGAATACCATTTTTTACCTTTTTGACACCACTGTCTGGATTAGTGCTTATCTTCCCCATGTTTAATCTTGCCACTCTCAGTAAAGACTAGTCTGACTTTAATTCCACATTGGCCATTACCTGGATGGTTTGGATTTAGAAATAATTGTAATGGGATTTTTTTAATTTCTTTTGGTTTCGTTATTATCTCTGGGATTTGTTTCTTCTGTATTCCACAGTGACTAACAGGTTCCCTTCACCCTACTGACAAGGCCAATAAAGTCTCTGTCTTCATCTGCAAGATCTTCATTTCCATCACTGATTCTCAGTGCAGCCAACGGCTCCATGATCTATAAGTAACCAGACGCCCAGATCACCTACAGAGACGTCCTACAAGATAAGGGAAGACGCAATATTTTAGGATTTGGTAAGCACAGGAGACCCCTTATCTATTATATATTGTGTTGTGGGTACTCATCTGGTCTTCTCCGGCTCTAAACTGCATTTAATTAGGATTTTAGATATAAACCAAGTGAATTTTATTTTAATTGTGGAAGGACTGGAAGACCCTTTAAGTTGCAACTTACAATATATCATGGACTCTAGGATGTGTTTATATATTTTTTGTTTTATGGTATAATATTTAGTTTATAATATATATATATTCAGTCGGGTTTATGGTCATTTACTTTGACATTCGTGAACAGAGACATTGATGGGCCACATTGGATCAGACGTTTCAATATGGACAGAAATGTAACCACAAGGGCAGGGACAGTTATACATTTAGGCAATGATGGCGATGGACTAATGATAGAGGGACATTATCCATATGAATACACATCCAGGCATTGTATATTTAAATAGAAATGGAGTGTATGTATATGTTAAAGTGCCCTTTAAATTTAATTCTACTGCCCAATCTGACAATGTACTGCCCAGCGAGCACCCAGCACCTCTCCACATCACAGGCGATTGTACAACCCCCAGATTCTCTCATGCATGGCTCTACTTCTAATTATTAGGACCCGTGCACAAGAGTCTCCTGTCAACATGCAGTTTCCCAGTGCACCCTGGATCTTCCCACTCCCAATGTCAGATGGGGCAGGAGAATTGAGTTTGAGGGACTCACAAGGTACACACAGGGATGTCAGAACGAGAGGAAGACACCTACCTAGTCAGGGTGGATTCTACTTACACACCATCCTCTACTGCACAGGTGCCCCACAATGGAAGGGAAAGTGCCATGGCCATCAATATGTATGAGGTAAAAAGCAGACCAAGAAACCGATGACATATTTGAGTTGGCATGGCTCTCACACTAAGTATAGCTGCTTTACAAGAGTTTTCCACCACTTTTCAGTTCAGCATCTCTGTTGTATTCCTCAATAATTGTGCGCCATCTTGGAGATTAATATTCTGGTGGATATGTGTATATGGCAACAAGCGTTCCGACCACATATGTGGAAAGCAGTGGAGAGTGGAAGCAAAGGGGGAAATCATCAGTTCACGGTAAGGACCAGAGATTCACAGCTGTGTATTGAGTATGGAGGATTAATGCTCAGATTTTTAGAGGGTTTATACAGGACTGAATGTGAGGATTGAACTTGACCGAGTCGAAGGCATCAAACTTTTTATACCTACAGGTTGCCAAAAACATAAACCTGGTACTAAGGTCTTTTTCTTCCTTTTGCCCGACTCTAGATCTTCTCTAGACCTGATCGTCTGAAAAATGTGCAATGAGAACCAAACAGAAGTGAAGGAATTTTTGCTGCTGGGTTTTCCCTCGTTGCACAATGTAAAAATTCATTTGTTCTCCTTGGTCCTTTTCATTTACATTGTCATCATAACTGTAAATATCCTGCTCATCATATTGGTGAAAATAAGTCTTCAGTTACAACTCCCTATGTACTTCTTTCTACAAAATTTAGCCTTGGCTGATATCTTTCTCACCACCAATGTCATTCCGAAGATGTTACAGGTCATCCTTTTTGACGGGGTGTTCATCCCATTTTCTGAGTGCATCGCTCAGTTCTACTTCCACAGTGTTGCTGGGATTGTTGAGTGTTTCCTCCTCACTGCCATGTCCTATGATCGATATTTGGCAATCTGTTTTCCCCTACGCTACTTTGCCATTATGAATTTTAAACTTCAACTACAACTGGCCACATGGTCTTGGTTTCTGGGGTTCCTTGTTATGGTCTTCGAGATGTTCTTCATATGGGATTTGCAGTTTTGTGGATTCAACACCATTGACTTTTTCTTCTGTGACTTTACACCTCTGCTAGAACTTTCCTCATCAGACATCACCACCGTTGTCCTTGAAGATTTTATCTTCTCCATCCCGGTCATTATCTCCCCCTTCATTTTTATTCTTGTGACATACGTCTTCATTATTATCACAATCCTAAAGATGGCCTCCAAATCTGGGAGGAAGAAGACTTTTTCCACCTGTAGTTCCCACCTTAGCATTGTTTGCACCTATTATGGGACTCTTATTGCTGTCTACGTGGTTCCATCAGAAGGTACATCTGTTAATAAGTTCCGATCCCTACTGTACATTGTGGTGACCCCATTGTTTAACCCTATTATATACAGTTTGCGAAATCATGAGATCAAATGTGCTATGAGGAAAGTTTTTAGAAAAAATATGCAATTCTGATTTATGACTTTACCATCATAGCAAGAGCCCCAACGCTACTTATAAAATGTGTATGTGTTTATTGAGCTTGTATTATGCATTTCAAGAGGAGACCACGTTGAATAACCAAGACCAATGAGATGGAAGAAATTCTCTCTCAATGTAGAATTTCACGGGGGTCTGACAGCAGTAAGGGCGATAGCAGGGAGAGTGAATTCTTGCATTACTTATGGTACTTTCTTTGTATCTTCTGGTACTTCTGGTCTCCACAAAACATAGATAAGGACTTGAGAAATTGTAATCATCAGAACTTATTCTCTAGGTAACAGGTTGAAATGTGTAATTCACAAGGTCTAGTGTGAACCTTAACCAGTTGTAATCCAGAACGGACAGCCTCTATATAGTACTTTGTAATCCTCAAGGCCTGGAATCCATCTGGATTCCTATTAATTCACATGACACAGTATTTATGTAGGGCCAAGGTTTGGGGTCTTCACCTGGAGTTTGGCAAATAGCGGCAGGGAACAAAGCATTACCTCTGGATGTCCAAATGGATCTACACTGGGGAAGTAAGGCCAGTGTAGGCCCATTTGGATCTTACTTGGATCTGCCCCACTCCTTGCCAAAATAACTTTCCCTTCAACACCACTCTTTAGTAGAGCCCCTCACCAAATATGGGTAATTCCTCCACCATCCTCTGTTGGAGATTACAGGGACACCTAACAACATGCACCACCACATATTTAGTTCTACAGGTGATGATGCTGTTCACCTCAGTCCCCAAGCCTTCCAACTTGAGGTACCTTGTATGATAAAGCTGGCTGCAAAACCTACAGCTACCCCATCTATTGTTGCCTTTCGTCATTAGATCTCTCAACCAATTATTTGGAGATACCAGCTGAATAAACCTTCCTTTAATAGGAACGTTTCTCCAATTCTTACATTTTAATGGGCAATAGGTTTTTGAACTGCAACTTCTGATACTATGGGGTCATTTTCATTCATTCATTCATGTTCTAATCGGTGACCAGATGACACTCATATGGCCACGATGGAAAGAAAAGAAAAGCGTTTGTTCCCATTTCCCTCAGTAACCAACCACGGTCCCAACACCTCGATTTTTCTCATGCATTATAGATTAAAATGAAGAGGTTATCCAGAAGATTTAACCCCTTAACGCAAAATAACCTAACTGTACGTGGTAAGGATTAAGGGGAAGTATGGAGCGAGCTCACGGGCTGAGCTCGCTCCATACACAGCGGGTCACGGCTGTTACACGCAGCCGAAACCTCACAGCAATGGGCGGAACCAAAGTATTAAGCCCTGCCTCTGGCCTGTCAGAAAGACGATATACTGCAATAGATTAGTATTGCCGCATAAAGTGCAAGCAATCGCTGGTTGAAGTGCACTAGGGGGACTAATAAAAATAAAAAAAAAGTAAAAATTTGTAAAATACGTTTTTTTTAATATAAAATGAAAAAAAATAAGTTTTAAAAAAAACATTCCCCTAAAACATAGTAAATAAACAATTGTTATCACAGCATCCGTAAAATTCTGAACTATTAATTGATAGAAAAATTAAAAGTTATGGCTCTCAGAATTTGGCAACAAAATAAATTCAATTTTCTACACTTTTTTTTTTACTGTAAAAGTACCAAAATGTAGGAAAAACTATATATTTGGTATTGCCGTAATCGTATTGACCCATAGAATAAAAGGTAACATGGTTTTAATTGCACAGTGAATTCCGTAAAAACTAAGCACAAAAACAATGGAGGAATCGTAGTTTTTTCATTTTCTACACCACAAATAAAAAAATTCCCGTTTCCTAGTACATTATATGGCACAAAAAAACTACAACACGTCTCACAAGAATCAAGCCCTCAT
Organism: Rhinoderma darwinii; assembly: GCF_050947455.1. Lineage (NCBI taxonomy): Eukaryota > Metazoa > Chordata > Amphibia > Anura > Rhinodermatidae > Rhinoderma > Rhinoderma darwinii. Next base: position 430,480,869 of record NC_134689.1, read on the forward strand.
AGGACTATATTGACGGAAAAGTTTTAAAAAAGTTATGAATTTTTGAAGGTGGGGGAGGAAAAAACTAAATAAAAAATCTGAAAAATGGCTGTGGCAGGAAGGAGTTAAAGGGTTTGTCCGATAAAAACAATTATTTTGCTTTTATAAAATAAACTTTGTAATATGGTTTATTTTTCATACCTGCAAAGACCACAGGCTTTCAGCCCTTTTCACGTAGACTTGGCAGTTCGTAGCTGCAGCATACTCAGATCGGCAAACCGATATGTATTTAATAGGGAAAGGCGACCGAGCCGCTGTCGTGAGCTTTTGTCCTGAGGGATCAAAGTATGGGGAATATTGAAATTCAACATGTCCGATACTTGTCCCCCCCCCCCATCTGCTGTCAGGGTAAAGTCGGAACACCCTAATTTGTTGGTTTGGCCAAATGTCATCCGATGGGTTGACCACAAATATAAAGATAATACCCATGAGTGAATGACGGGTCTAATGTGTAGTAAAACCATTGGATTTTTACGTGCCCAATACTCTGCTCCCAAAAAAGGAGTGTGCCCGCTGTATCAGCCCTCTACCACCAGGAGCGCATCTATTAGGAGGAGAGTTTAGCCTCTCGCCTCAGGCAGGGACCCCTAATTAGAAGGGTGTGGGAAAGGCAGCAACACTGACATACTGTGAAATAAAGAACAAGACCGGACGTACAGTGCTTAATGCAGGGGTGGGAGCGGTGCTGGGCAACCTACAAATATCCTGCACTAGTGGCATACACCGCCTGGTGCCACCCCCACATTCTCAGTAAGCATCCCCATCTCTGCTGAAAGCTTGAAGGGAATGTTTAGTGAGAAGTTAAGCCGCACATACTACAGAGGGGCGTTGCTTGCACCAAGCATTCTGGGCGTAAGCCACATTCAATTGTATCTGCGTCCTCAAGTTGCAGACACAATTAAACACTATGGCGGTGCAGGGAGTTATTTGCTCCCTGCTCTGCCATTCACCAAGCTATAGCCCACATTAGGCCTGCAGGCTGTAAGATGCTGGGACAGTATCCCTGCACGATCACATCACTGCCTCGGCCTCTCATAGGCTGCAGGCCTAATATGGCTGAGGAGGCCTGAGGTGCAGCTCTGTTCATTGTGGGAACATGACGTGAGCAATTTTTATGGGGCACTATCCGGTGCCATCTACAGGGCATAGTTTCACTGCTCACCTTAGGCAGCAGAGATGCTAGGTGCACCTGTCTCCCACAAGAAATATGCACACCCAGCTCTCTCAAGCCTACGGCCATCTTCTCAGACTGAATCCCCTGCAACGATGAGCCGATAACCATGTAATGAGCCACTCTGACTCCTGGGAGATCTTTTATTACCAGGAGAACTACTGGCAGCTGCTTACTTCCTCCTGTAATTTTATATGGCATGCAAGAAGTTGGGCCACGGTGTAATACAATGTCACACCAAATCCATGAAAGTGGGAGCAACGGAACTACGCCAAAGATAGAAATTAGAGCAGGAGTTTAACGCCCGACCCAGGAAACCTCAACACCCAATGTAGATAAGCTGTAATCTGTGTAAACAATGCGTGGGGGGGGGGGGGGGGGGGGGGGGGGGGAGTCATCCATGTAACGGCACTGGTCATGGACAATGGTGGAGAATTCGATTTTTCACACTTCAATATCCTTTGCCATTTGATTGTTGCGATTCAAGAACCATCTTAACGTGGGATGTACAGGATTAAAGAAAATATGGACGCACTTTTCCAGAAACCGTATTTTACCCGATCACATTGTGGTATTGCAGTTCAGCCCTATTCACTACAACAAGGCCAAACGGCAATGATACTTTTTTTGGAAGAAGATTGCCGTTTTTCTAAACCTGGACAACCCCTTTAAGGTGACAAGTTCTAGAGTTAAAAGTACCTTTTTTTTTTACTTCATCATATCCGGACTGAAAACTGTATATTTAAAAGCCATTGGTGGTCACAATTATTATAAATCCAGGCACACAACCCCCTAAGTTCGAAGATATAAAGCTGAATAGAATTTTTTTTTATATATGTATTTGTTAAATGAGCCGTCTAGTTGAGAAAGTCCATTTGCATTCACTCCATTAGGGTATTCTGAGTTTATAGAGGGGGGGGGGGGGTCCTCATCTTTTGACCATAGTGGAGAATGGTTACATAGAGTCTCTCTGGAGGACCCGTCCTGTATTTCACAGGAAGTATTGATATGAATTGTAATGCTTCATTTCCCCTGTGGTGGCACTGCAGGGAAATGGAGTCACAGATCACAGCAGCATTAAGGTCCCAGAAGTTTATGCTCAAAGAACCCCAAGGCAGGGAACCCCTTTAAATGGTTGTCCAGTCTTCTGTAAATTTAACTTCTGTTCCCATCTCATGTTTGTCAGAGGATATTTGGGAAAGTGGATCTTTCCACAACATTTCAGGATGGTCCCCACTTTTTTTTTATTTTAAGAACTCAAACCCTCCTTTGTAGCAGAACACATTATAAAATAGATCACCTGAACATATGGGCAGAATCTCCGCTAATGAAGAGATCCGCAAAGTTTAAATTCCTCAAATTTAAGATCTTTAGTTGGCATCAGGAAAGGAACAATTCATGTACCGCGTTGTCAGGACAGTGTTTCAGCTTCTACATGTAAACACGAATGTTCAATCCCTGACAACAAGCAGAAGTCTCAAATCTTAAACTATAGCAGGACTTCCGTATACAACCCCATTAGATCCTCATGGTTTGACAGTCAGGATATAGACACAGGAACCTCCCGTTCTGGTGTGAAGTCTTTTATTTAGCACTTTGCTGATTCTTTCTATAGAAATGTTGAATGGTTACAGCAATACACACAGAGAGGACAACAAGAACTAGACAAACCGAGGCCAGCAGAGTCCAGCGTCCTACAGTCATGGTCTGAGGCTCCTCCTGATGGGACAGACTCTTGTAAGGGTTGTTATTTATGAGGTACAGGGGTCCAAGAGTAGCTTGTAGAGTTTCTGTAGAAAGATAGAAAGTGGTTTTAGGAGGACCTAGAGTTCGATGGAAGCTTCAGCCATAGATGGAGGCCCAAATTAACTCCGTGCACAGACAAGCTGCCATGGAGGGGGGGGGGGGGGGACAGCTGTCATTGCAATAGAATGGGCAGGTGCGGCACTATCGTTGGAAGAAAGCAGACATTTACGGGATGAGGAAAAAAAAATTATTACGTTAAGAGCGTCCAACTTGTTTTTAAACCAAATGTACAACCAGTTAACCAAATTGTTACATGGGTAAAAAATAAAAATCCTCCATATTTTTGGGAATCTAGCAGGACCCAACATTTTTATTTTTTTAAGAAACATAAGGCTTTACATAGTTACTACTTTAGAAAAATAAAGCCTTTCCAAACTGTACACAAGCTCTCCCACAATCACTGTAGAAATGGGCTAGTCCAACTTTTTGGGTTCTTGGCTAACAAAAATTTAAATATTGGGTGTACATCTTCATAAAGCCTTATTTCCATAGGTAGTGCCATTCTACAGCACAACAATTTACATCTGGTCCAAGATAAGGCCATACATTTTAATAAAACTTAGTAAAAAAAAAGTTCCCCATAGCAGCAGATCAAGTACCAGATCCTCTCCCCCATGACTATGGAGTGCTAGAACCCATTATGACATTGTTACTTATGTAGGCCAACTATGCCACCTCCATGTTTAAGTTGGTAGTCTACACTTTATTGTGAAGTGTAGGGGCCCCAAACTTCTGTTTAGCCAGAGAACCTTTTGAGACGAGGCTGACCACAAAGTTGTCAATCAGGTTCCCATGGTTCACCATCCATACATGAAGCCAGGGTAGAGTGGTGACCCTGGACACTAGCTGTGAAGCCACATTAAGATGTTTGTCACATTACCTTCCACAGTTCTCTTCCCAATTCTTCTTGACCAAGGGTAATAGTCAAATAGTCTTCGGCTCTGACCTCCAGATGGGGCACAGACACCAGATTCACAGCAGGCACATATGTTATTTGGACCATCAAGCGAAATCCACCTGAAAAAAGAAAAAACAGACAGTTCACTCATTGCAAGTCAGTTACCCCTTAACCTGAGTTAGAGTAGATATTACTCACGTGTTCCTGGTTTTATCAAAAGAACAGGCTTTGTTTACAGGATCTGGTGCCTGAGAAGCTGGAGCTGCCCTTAGGTTGCAGGTTATATAGATCTACGAGATAAAGATTAAAGTTCCTTCAGTTTCTGGTGACCTGCAAGCAGTGCCACAAGAAGTCAAGCAACTTACAGTTGACAAGTCTGAGTTTGTGAACCTGAAGGCGTCAACCATGAACTGGAGCTTGTTTTGTTGGGACCTTGGAGACCTAAATGCCGAAGATGAGTCTTCCTGTTTTCCATCCAGCAAACATCTGTAGACAAACAATTGGTCAAAATTAAGCACTCTAATACTGGTGCCAAAACAATAGTTCATGCTAGGGGTAGGGTATTGTAAATGCCCAAGGGATCATGAGCCTGCTGTGACAGGTACTGCAGGGGCCAGCGGTACAATTTTATGAAATGGGCTTCAAGGAGGAAACCATAGCTTTTAAAACTGCAATGGTCCAAATTTTGGTGACATGAATAGGCAAAACTGAATGCTATGGGCTGACAGATCTGAAGGATTGTCAGAAGATGTCAGCCATAGCCTTACCCACAATGTTACTCCCTCAGTCTGGGAGCCCTGGGCTAACTGTGCACCATAGCCCAATTGTTTTTAGACTAAAGGCAAGCAGCTAGTTTAAGGTAGCCATCAACACCTGTATTCGAGTTGTACAGGGGGGGGGGGGTGCAAGGATTGACTGATCATGTTGGGACAGCGCCAGGAGCCTCATGGTTGAAGAATCACAGCATTGCTGTGAGTCAGACTTGTTTGCTTGACAACACTAACCATTCATTCAGATGGTGCAACTCATACTAAAACCTTCTACCCGTTGTAATCAATCTCAGTAATATTTGAAAGGTAAAGCACTCTTGGGAAACTGCCTAACCCACTACGGATTTAGAAGGCCCCAAAGAGGACTGGAAGTTTTGCTACCACTTGTATACCTCAAGACTAAAGCGCAACTTACCCATATAAGCCAATGATCTCATAACGAGGGACGGAGCTGACATCAGGAGACAACGTGGCTACGCAGCTGTCAGCAAATAGGGTCATGTCTATATGGTTCCCAAGGTCAAGTGTTGCCTCAATGTAGAAGGTTTCTCCGAGGCTAAAGATAGAGGAAGACCTTGGTGCACTCCAGTCATCTGCAAAAAGGAAATACATTATGGAGGTAGCAGATCAACCCCTCAGTATATGCTATAGTGGATAAACCTACCATTCATCAGGAGCAGAGAGAAAGACAAACGCTCCTCCAAGGATATGGTGGTGCTGAATGGAAGCCACGTGGGTTTCACAGCTTTGCTGCTCACATTGCCATGTCTATATGGAAAAGAGAAGGCACAGACTCAAGACATCCAGTAAGGGTCATGTACACAGTAGCAGAAACCATAGAAAAGCAGGAGGACTCTTACTCCATTTATAAAGAGAGCTGCCTATAGGATTAATCCCAACAGAATAACTTCTTTCCATATGTCATATTAGGGTACATGGACATTGTAGATGATCCACACCCCTGTTCATTGACCAGAACTGAGAACTGCTTGAAACATTGGGTTGGACTTTGAAGGGCTTGGTGGGACTACCACTGTACACAGCTTGAGCAGGTTGATCACTGTCAACTGGCGATCGATGATCACAAGAGTAACTTTCATATGGTGGGACGACCATTTTACCGATGGACTCAACATCCTATGCGCAACATAATTTATTGAAGAAACTTGTGGACAGCCAATCATGGACATTGTAATGAAGTTGTTCACAAGATTGGGCGATTCAGTGCTGGACCACAAATCAGCATCTTACGGGACTGTTTGAATATTAAAAAAAAAAAAAAAAAAAAAAAAAGTTCCACTAGTATTGTACAAACAGAACCACTCATGTATGTGGAATTTGTCTAATGGGGTTTTGCCTCATTCAGAAGATTAGGACCATCTGCAATAATAGTAGAGAACCCATCAAAAATAATGGTGCCATTTCTTGAAGGGAAGACCCCTCCAAGCCACAGGCAAACCCTTTAAGACAATGTATTGGAAAACCACATTATGCGCCACTTATATAAGGCCCTGTACCACCGCCTCTATATGGGAAGGAATCAGGTTTCTAAACACTATATGAGGCCTATGTCGTTGCTTTTTCGCAGCAGCTCCATGGTTGAATTAATGGGCTGGGACACTAAAACATGAACCGGACTCTTCAAAAAACAGAAGTGCCAGCACATCCAACAAACTCACCTTGGATAGTTGCATTGAATGGAGATGGTGGCAGAATTGGTGCGAATGATTGGACTATTTCGGTTAGCGGTGGGACTGTAATTCAGTGTCGTCGTGTAGATCAGTAAGTCAGCCGTCATCTACAGTGAGACAAGCAGAGGGGCAATTTTTTTTTTACACAAGAATGACAATGTTGGAAGCCCACTCTAGTTTACTCCATATCAGACCTCAGTACTCCAAGGGCAGCCAAGAACGGCATCAGTTTAGTAGAAGGAAGAACAGTAGCTTCAGCCCAGAGGCTCACACCAGTAACATTTTAAATGCTGGCACGTAGACAACCACCAAACAAAGCCACCCTGGGCCAGGACGGACACTGTTTTTCTAATCATGTACAACCCCTTTAGGTAGAAATCATTAATACTACAGTTTATCCCAAGTAATAAAAAAATTTGACACTGGAAATATGGTCGGGAGAGAAGGTCTGGTTTTGAGGTGTCCATCATGCCCATTTCTGCTCAGAATTTGAGCAGGCATAGTGCGAAGAAAAGTTAGAGATCAGCCAATGACACCGACTTCTCCCTCTAGTAAGAACTCAACCGATCATAGCTCACATCACTGGCTAGTTCAGTGGAAATGTTAGGCTATGCTGGACCATGTGGTCACATGATAGACCAATTTACACAAATCAGGTCCTTGTTTAAAGACAGTACATGGGCCCATTGCTCTCCAATAGCATCCCCCTTGTGGCCCCCCAATAAGACTGGTTACTGTGAGCTATGAAATTCAAAGACTCACCAACAGTAGAAAGCAGTTCGTGTCATTTAAGGCGGCAGTGGCCTCCTGGCCAACTGCAGATACAATGTTTGCCCAAGGAATTATAAAGTGCTGTCCATTACGGGACAAGACCGTGAGGACCTCCCACCAAGTCTGCTACATCTATTTCAGTGGTCAAGCGGCTTGGAGAAGCCTACACACTATTTGAGGTCTAAATAAGATCCTTATTTGAATTTTATGTTAAAACAAGGTTATGGGAGCAGTAGACATGACTACGTTACCTGTACACGGTTTCCACACTCCTGAAGGCCAATCTCAAAATTTACTACTGCGTCAGTATTCTGAGGACCAGGAGCACAAGACTCGGATCCTAGACTTAGATCTGAAACTTTCACCAACTTCCCATTGCCAAACAGATCTCTCCTCACGGTCACCACCATGCTGTCTTCATTGCACCGCACGCGGACTGAAGATTGTTGGGGCAGCAATTGTCGAAGGTTAGATACCCCACTGTCAGATCTAGCAGGGTTGTCCCAGCCAGACACAGAACCCCATCCATATCTCCTGGACTGAGTATCCCACGAAGATTCTCTTGGAGATCCCCAGCCTGGTTGTTGGTTCCTCCACTGTTGTCGGCGTGGCCTACTGAGAACATCAGACCTACAAACCTCAGGATATAAGCTGCAGAAGATCAAGCCCACCATTAAAGACCACCAGGATACTCTCCAAAACCCCATCCTGACTCTATCCAGAACAGTACTGAGAAAGACTGACAAGCTTCTCCTTTATACCGCCCAACCCCCTCACCTGGAGCAGATAATGACCTCCTCCAATCAAATTGTTAACTCTTTCCTCACGTTCCTCAGTTCAAGGCTTCAACTGAAGGATATTTCTAACCCTACCTTCATTAGGCCCCATGCACATGACCATATTTTCATCCATCCATAAATACTGTCCGTAAATATGGATCCGTAGTCATCCGCAACTTATCCGCATATACGGAACGGTATCCACAAATACGGTCCGTAATGCACCCGTATATACAGATCCGCAAAAACAAGACGAACACCGCAAATGATGTGCAACATCTGCAAACCTAGACTTCTATGGGGAGTCCGTGCCGTAATTACGGCCAAGAATAGGACTTGTTCTATATTTTAAGGATCACTTCTACGGAACGGACACCCATCCGTAAAAATACAGAAAAGTGTCCGTAGCCCATAGAAATGAACGGCTCCGTAATTACGGATGAAAAATACGGTCGTGTGCATGGGGCCTTCGGCCCTGTTCATACTGAGTTTTTTGCAGGCAGAAAGTTATATTTTGACCTGCCTGCACGCTGTTTGCCGCGTTTTTCACATTGTTTTTGCGCCCACGGCCATTAAGTGCCACAGGCAAAAAATGCTTAGGGGAGTCTGTGCCGTAATTACGGCCAAGAATAGGTCTTGTTCTATATTTTGATGTCAATGGGAGGTCATACACGGAAACGGCGGATGAAAGGGCATGTCGCTTCTTTTTCCCGCGAGCGTTTTTTTTCCACTCTCGGGAAAATAACGCCTCCGCCTCCCATTAAAATCAATGGGAGGCGATTTCGGACGTTTTTTGCTGCGGTTTCCATGGCAAAAACTGCTGCAAAAAAAACCTCAGTGTGAACAGGACCTAACATGCTTCAGGCTGGTTTCACATAATTTTTTTTTGTGGTGTTTTTAATGGAATCTTTTTTAGGCTTTTTTGGGGTGTTTTTCCTCGTAGGCTTCTCTATAGAACTTCAAAATGCCACTAAATAGAAAACACCACAAAAATGGCACTAAAAACACCATAAAAATACCACTAAATAAAAAAACACCACAAAAATGCCACTAAAAAACACAAAAATACCACTAAATAAAAAAACACCACAAAAATGCCACTAAAAAAAACACAAAAATGCCACCAAATAAAAAAACACCACAAAAATGCCACTACAAACACCACAAATATGCCACTAAAAACAATATAAAAATGCCACTAAAAACACCATAAAAACCGTACGTTACATCTGAGAACGCCTGCATTTTATGAAGCATTTTTTGATGCAATTTAAAACATCATAAAACTTCTGTGTGTGACAAAGACCTCGGACTGGCATTTTGCAGCGGTTTTTGGGTGTTTTTAATCGTATTTTTGCGTTGTTTTCACATGAAGTTTTAGGCCGCCCTCACACACAGAATTTTTAAACTGCACCAATATATGTGTGAAGGAGCCGTAGAAAATGTTTTGATGCCATTAAAATTGCTAGAAAAATTATGTGTGTGAACAGGGCCTAAGAGTACATTTAGATGAGACGTTTTTGGATGCGCTTTAAAAAACACATCTTAAATCGCGGCAAAACCTCCAAGGTTCAGCACGAAATTTGCCATGGTTCTCGAGGCTTTTTTTTTCTCGTGCACTTATGGCAAGTCAAACTTGGAAAATAAATGTGTTTCACCTGTGAAAACCGCACAAATGAAAACCGCGGCAATCCGTCGTAAGGCCTTGTTCACACAGTGCAGATTTGCTGCAGATTTTACATCTATTTTTAAGCCAAAACCAGGAACGGAACCAAAACTGAAGAAATATGTAAAGGACGACCTTATCAGTCTGCTCTCCTGGATACAATTTTGGTCTTGGCTTAAAACAGGCGTGCAAAATCTGCAGCAAGTCTGCAGTGTGTGAACAAGGCCTAAAACTGCATACATTTTTCCTGTGATTTTTATGCGCTTTTTACCGTGCGGCCAAAAACGTCTCAACTAAATGCACCCTAAGGCCACATGCACTCGTTGCATATTTTGCCGCTGAAAATACAGACCAAAACCGCAGCAATACGAAATAAATTCACAGGTAAAAAACGAACCAGATCGCGCATTTTTTGATGCGTTTTTCGGTGCAGTTTTTTTTAAGTTTTGATGCATAAATCGTGGCATTTTAATGCTCTGCCGTTTTGTTTTTTTTGGTGAGTTTTTTTCACAGCACTTGACAGATAGAATTCGCAAGCGGAATCGCGAGATACATTGACATGCTGCGGTTCCGAAAATACGCACCATGGGTCAATTTATGTGCGGGAAAATACCGCAGCGTGAACATGAGATTCCCTGGAATCTCATTGCCTATGCTGGTACTACATTACGTGCAGTTTCGCCGCACGCAAGTCCTCGCGGAAAACCCGTATATAATACGCATCGTGTGCATTGACCCTAAGGGCTCGTCCACACGTAACAGAATTGATGCAGAAAATTTCCGCAACACTTCCGCTTCAACTAGCAGACAATCCGTTGCGGAAAAACCGCACTATTTCCTGCGTTTTTAACGGCGCAATTTTGTTGCGTTTTTTTCAATGCTGGGAGATGGTGACATCTCCTCCAAAAAACGCAGCGATTCAGTCCACTTTCCGCAGCAGGAATTCCACATCAATTCCGGACGGAAAATACGCAGCAATTCCGTTATGTAAGCCTTGATCACACATGCAGTTTTTGGTGCAGTTTTTTGAGCCATACACAGAATCGGACACAAAATAAAAGGAGATGCATGTGTCTTTTTTTTTTATACTGTTCCCTCCTTTTGGAAACTGAGATGTAAACTGCATCAAAACTGCGTGTGTGTGATTCTGGTCTAAGCATTTTTTAAGTCCTGCATTAAAAAAAAACGGCAAAAAATTCAAAAAATTCATTAAAATGACACGAAAAACGCTGTGTGTGAATCCAGGCTTGTAAACATACCCTCAGCCTGGAATCACACCTGCAGTTTGCAGTGCAGTTTCTAAGGCTGGGTTCCCACAGTGCAGATTTGCTGCAGATTTTGCATGCATTTTTTTTTTTTTTTTTTTAGCCAAAACCAGAAGTGGATCCAGGATATCAGACCTATGAATCCTTACTATATATATTTCTTCTGTTTAGGTTCCGTTCCTGGTTTTGGCTTTAAAAAAAACGCATGCAAAATCTGCTTCAAATCTGCACTGTGTGAACTCGGCCTAAATTGTTTTTTAGGCCTTTTTTACGGCAATTTTCATAATCGCATATAAACTGTGACATTTTTTGCACGTTTTTGCGGTCAGGCAAAACAGTCACGACACAGATCGGTTTGAGGCCTGCATCAGACCACCTGTGCATTCGACATAGGAGTTAGGTGAGTATATGGACACTGTTATTTTTTAAACACTATTTTTTGGGGGTACTCACTGTGGCACAAATTTTTTTGCGTCCACTAAGTGAGTGCCATTACTATTATTTTGGGCAGCACTTTACAAGTGGGACTTTAACTTTTGGGAACAATGTGTGTGGCACTATTATTTTCAGGGGCACTATAGTTGTGGCACTATTATTTTCAGGGGCACTATAGTTGTGGCACTATTATTTTCAGGGGCACTATAGTTGTGGCACTATTATTTTCAGGGGCACTATTATTTTCAGGGGCACTATAGTTGTGGCACTATTATTTTGCCTGTATTTGTTAGCATTGGGCAACACAGAAGCCTCAGAAATGGGCACCTGGGGCAGCAGCAGGCACAATATTGGTGGTAGCAGAAGAATGTCACCATTAATGGGGGCAGCAGGATGGGCGGTTTGTGTTGCTATAGAAGATGGGGATGGCTGTAGAAGCGAGGGGCAAAAGATGTCAGGCAGAAAACTCTTCAGATGTTCGGAGAAGACGTCATGGTGGTCTGGGCTGGATGGAGATGATAAGGAAAGAGAACAATTTAAGATGTCACCTGTGAGTCACTGGATGTAAATGTTGTGCATTCTGACTGATCAGTACTGTATCCTCCCGTATAGTCTGCAGGGAGATGATACTCTGCAGAGCGCCTGTGTAGATCTGGTATCTGACCACTGTTTGGTCACTGTATGGCGGTATTATTGATTATAGTGGTCCTGTATAATGTAAGTGCAACCTTGCCCTAACTATAAGAGTGAGTGGAGGCAAGCATGCCGGGAGTTGTAGTTTTGTAACATCTGGAGATTCACGGTTTGGAAACCATTGTTATTAAGTATCAATAGAAGGTATTAATAAAAGAAACAAGACAAGGATGTATCTATTCACTGACAGCAAAGAGAGATCTTCAAAATAATGAATAATTTAAACACACAAGTCACCTTGAATATAAACTGTGTTAACAAAAGTTGTCAATATTTCCGGTAGCAACCAATCAGATCACTACATTTATTTCAAAACTTAAAGGTTACGACAAAGAGGCAGAGAGTGTAGTAGAGAGTCAAGGGTCTAATTATTCGCTTCCGGACAGGAGACTCAAGAACATCAACAGGATTATCGGCAGTCCTATGTAAGAACACTAATAACATACTTTATATCATACAGTACAGATGTAGCCGTCTTTATCTTGACGTTTCACACAATAAATACACAGTGGTAAGATCCCTTATCTTGACTTTTTCAATGGCTTTTGTTGTGTGATATCACGCTGCAGCAAGTTATCAGGGTCAAGATAAAGATGACTACATCCATATATTATTATCAAGGTCTATCTCCTCCATCCGTTCACACTCTCCGGAACCTATCCCCTACATCTTACCTTCTATGGAATGTTCTATCATATTACAATCCATAGGACATAGTCTTACTATAGGACATTATATAGGACATGGTATTACTATAGGACATTATATAGGACATGGTATTACTATAGGACATTATATAGGACATACTCTTACTATAGGACATTATATAGGACATAGTCTACTATAGGACATTATATAGGACATGGTATTACTATAGGACAATATATAGGACATAACATTACTATAGGTTATTCTATAGGACATAGTTTGACTATAGGACAATCAATAGGACATAGTCTTACTATAAGTAATTATATAGGACATAATATTACTATAGGACATTACATAGGACATAATCTTACTATAGGATAATCTATAGGACATAGTATTACTATAGGACATTATATAGGACATAGTATTACTATAGGACATTACATAGAACATAATATTACTAAAGGATAATCTATAGGACATGGTATTACTATAGGACAATTAGGACAATCTATAGGACATGGTATTACTATAGGACATTATATAGGACATAGTATTACTATAGGACAATCTATAGGACATAGTATTACTATAGGACATTATATAGGACATAATCTTACTATAGGACAATCTAAAGGACATAGTATTACTATAGGACATCATATAGGACATAGTATTAATATAGGACAATCTATAGGACATGGTCTTACTATAGGTTTTTCTATAGGACATTGTTTTATTATAGGAAAATCTATAGAACATAATCTTACTATAGAACAATATATAGGACATAGTCTTACTATAGGACAATCTATAGGACATAGTCTTACTATAGGACAATCTACAGGACAAAGTTTTACTATAGGAGAATATAAAGGACATAGTCTGACTATAGGTTATTCTATGGGACATAATATTACTATAGGACATTCTATAGGACAAAGTCTTATTATAGATTATTTTATAGGACATGGTATTGCTATATGACATTCTAGTCATAGTCTTACTATAGGACATCATATAGGACATAGTCTTACTATAGGTTATTCTATAGGACATAGTATTACTATAGGACATCATATAGGACATAGTCTTACTATAGGTTATTCTATAGGGCATAGTATTACTATAGGACAATCTACAGGACATGGTCTTACTATAGGACAATATATAGGACATAATCTTACTATAGGACATTATATAGGACATACTCTTACTACAGGACATTATATAGGACATAATCTTACTATAGGACATTATATAGGACATACTCTTACTATAGGACATTATATAGGACATAGTCTTACTACAGGACATTATATAGGACATGGTATTACTATAGGACAATATATAGGACATAATATTACTATAGGTTATTCTATAGGACATAGTTTTACTATAGGACAATCAATAGGACAGAGTCTTACTGTAAGACATTATATAGGACATAGTATTACTATAGGACATTACATAGAAGATAATCTTACTAAAGGATCATCTATAGGACATGGTATTACTATAGGACAATTTATAGGACATAGTATTACTATAGGACATGATATAGGAAATAGTATTACTATAGGACAAACTATAGGACATAGTATTACTATAGGACATTATATAGGACATAATCTTACTATAGGACAATCTAAAGAACATATTATTACTATAGGACATCACATAGGACATAGTATAACTATAGAACATCACATAGGACATAGTATTACTATAGGACATCATATAGGACATAGTCTTACTATAGGACATCATATAGGACATAGTCTTACTATAGGTTATTCTATAGGACATCATATAGGACATAGTCTTACTATAGGACACTCTATAGGACATAATCTTACTATAAGTCATTATATAGGACATAATATTACTATAGAACATTACATAGGACATAATCTTACTATAGGATAATCTATAGGACATGGTATTACTATAGGATAATCTATAGGACATAGTATTACTATAGGACATTATATAGGACATAGTATTACTATAGGACAATTTATAGGACATGGTCTTACTATAGGACAATCTATAGGACATAGTCTTACTATAGGACAATCTATAGGACAAAGTTTTACTATAGGAGAATCTAAAGGACATAGTCTGACTATAGGTTATTCTATGGGACATAATATTACTATAGGACATTCTATAGGACAAAGTCTTATTATAGATTATTTTATAGGACATGGTATTACTATATGACATTCTAGTCATAGTCTTACTATAGGAAATCATATAGGACATAGTCTTACTATAGGTTATTCTATAGGACATAATCTTACTATAGGTAATTCTATAAGACATAGTATTACTATAGGACAATCTACAGGACATAGTTTTACTATAGGGCAATCTATAGGGCATAGTATTACTATAGGACATTATATAGGACATAGACTTACTATAGTACAATCTATAGGACTGTTACTATAGGACAATCTATAGGACATAGTCTTACTATAGGACAATCTATAGGACATAGTCTTACTATAGGACAATCTATTGGACATAGTCTTAATATAGGACATCATATAGGACAAAGTCTCACTATAGGAAATCATATGGGACATAGTCTTGCTATAGGTTATTCTATAGGACATAGTCTTACTATAAGGCATTCTATAAGACATAGTATTATTATAGGACTATCTATAGGACATAACCTTACTACATGTCATTCTATAGGGCATGGTATCACTATAAGGCATTCTATAGGACAAAGTCTTACTATAGGACATTATATAGGACATAGTCTTACTATAGGTTATTGTATGGGGCATAGTCTTACTATACGACATTCTATGGGACATCATCTTATTATAGGATATTCTATAGACACCATATAGGACATAGTCTTACTATAGGACATTCTATAGGACATAGTCTTACTATAGGACATTCTATAGGACATAGTCTTATTACAGGTTATTCTACATTACATAATAATATTATAGGACATTCTATAGGGCATGACATTACTATAGGACATTATAAATGACACCGTCTTACTATCATACAATCTATAGGACATAGTCTTACTATAGGTTATTCTATAGGAAATGATATTACTATAGGACATTATATAGGACATAGCCCTCCTTAGTACATTTTATCGGTCATAGTGCCACTATAGGAAGTTCTTCAGGACAAATTGCTACCATAGACCTTTCTATAAGACATAGTCATTCTATAGGACAATCTATAGTTCATAGTCATTCTACCTGGGCGCTGGGTCCTCAGGGGGCTTAAAGACCCCTCTAACACATAATAAGACATCAATATTATAAATGGCACATGGTAGGTGGGGGTCCCTGTAACAGTTTTGCACTACGGTCTCAAAGTTTAAAATACATCCTCTGGTATTGGAGAAATGGGGTAACAGGAGAGTGGTCTAGAAGTCCTGAAGTTGGCATCAGGATTCCGGTAGATACAGGAACAACAGCAGCGGTGAAGCGTAGACAGTAGTAGGATAACCCGGGGGTTATCAACAGTGAATAGCAGAGTCGGGTATGTTGTATAGTAACTTGTAGTATAGAAGAGTAATCAGACAAGCCAAGGTTCAGTAGCGGTGATGTAGCAGAACCAGGTATGTGGTAGAGTAGCGGTTAGTTCAGTAGAGTAAGGTTGAGAAAGACGAGTCAAGGTTTAATAACTGTGATCTAGCAGAGCCGAGTGTGCAGTACAGTGGGGTCAAAGAAGAAGAGGAGTCAAACAAGCTGGGTCAATCAGGAGTCAATGTAGTCATTTACAGGAACAAACAAGCCTATCCAGGGTATTACTGTAGGACCTATAACTGGTCCTGAGGTCAGTGCATTGCCCTTTCAAATATTGCGCATTAAGTTCTGATTGGTCAGGTGGTCGTGCTCTTTGCGCATGCGTCGTCCGACATCCCTGACCTGGCTGGACGAGATAGCGCTGGAGCATATTGGGATAAGTACGTGACAACATCTCATGGCCCTTCAATTCTATCTAATAGGACTGTACTCCACATGAGCCATATGGTCCCATTGCCACGATCTCCAGATCTCTGAGCCAATCCCAGGGTCAGATCACATCCCTGACTTCAGATCCACTTTCTTATGGCTGCCCTGATCTCCTGGTTCTTCAGGCTGTAAATAAAGGGGTTAAATAATGGAGTCACCACAGTATATAGAAGAGATATAATTTTTTTAATGGTAAATGATTGTCCTTGGGAGGGTGACACATAAGTGGCAATAAGGGTTCCATAATAGGTACACACCACAGAGAGGTGGGAGCTACAGGTGGAGTAGGCTTTCTGCCTCCCGGTGGGGGAGGATATCCTTAGTATGGCCACCAATATGCAGATATACGTAGAAATGATGAACACCATCTCTAGGAACGTTTCGGGAGTGGCTATAACAAGCACCACCGTCTCCAGAAGCGAAGTGTCTGAACATGAGAGCTGAAGAAGGGGAGCAAAATCACAGAAGAAATGGTCAATCGTATGGTCACCACAAAAGGAAAGATCTGACAGGAGGATGACAACGATGAGAGTGATCATGAAACCTAAGACCCAGCAGAATACAACCAGCCAATGACAGACGTGGAAATTCATTGTGGTGGAATACTGTAATGGCTTACATATGGCTAAATATCGGTCGTAGGACATGACAGTGAGAAGAAGACATTCGATGACCGAGGAGGAACCAAAGACATAAAACTGCACAAAGCAACCAACAGCAGAGATGGCGTCTCCGTCATGTAAGACGACCTGAAGGGCCAACGGGGAAATGGTGGAAGTGAGGACAATATCACAAGCAGCTAAATGACCGAGAAAGTAATACATGGGGTGATGAAGCTGACGGGTGGTGGAGACCAAAGCCACCATCAGAAGATTCCAGACCATAGAGGACCCATAAATCATTACAAGAGCAAAGAAGCACAAGAATCTCAAGTCATGAAGACCTTGAAATCCAAGGAGGAAGAAAGACTGAACAGTCGTCCCATTTACTGCAGAGGTCATCTGAGGAGGAAACATTCTATTAATAGATATTATAGTGATTATTACAAGGCACTCAATACATAGAAGAAGAATACAGAGATTATCTATCTATCTATCTATCTATATATCTATCTATCTATCTATCTATCTATCTATCTATCTATCTATCTATCTATCTATGATCTATCTATCTATCTATCTATCTATCTATCTATCTATCTATCTATCTATCTATCTATCTAATATCTATCTATCTCATATATATATCTACTATCTATCTATTAATCTAATATCTATCTATCTATCTATCTATCTATCTATCTATCTATCTATCTATCTATCTATGATCTATCTATCTATCTATCTATCTATCTATCTATCTATCTATCTATGATCTATCTATCTATCTATCTATCTATCTATCTATCTATCTATCTATCTATCTATCTATGATCTATCTATCTATCTATCTATCTATCTATCTATCTATCTATCTATCTATCTATCTATCTCATATCTATCTATCTATCTATCTATCTATCTATCTATCTATCTATCTATCTATCTATCTATCTATCTATCTATCTATCTATCTATCTATCTATCTATCTATCTCATATCTATCTATCATCTATCTATCTATCTATCTATCTATCTATCTATCTATCTATCTATCTATCTATCTATCTATCTATCTATCTATCTATCTATCTATCATCTATCTATCTATCTATCTATCTATCATCTATCTATCTCATATCTATCTATCTATCTATTTATCTATCTATCTATCTATCTATCTATCTATCTATCTATCTATCTATCTATCTATCTATCTATCTCATATCTATCTATCATCTATCTATCTATCTATCTATCTATCTATCTATCTATCTATCTATCTATCTATCTATCTATCTATCTATCTATCTATCATCTATCTATCTATCTATCTATCTATCTATCTATCTATCTCATATCTATCTATCTATCTATCTATCTATCTATCTATCTATCTATCTATCTATCTATCTATCTATCTATCTATCTATCTATCTATCTATCTATCTCATATCTATCTATCTATCTATCTATCTATCTATCTATCTATCTATCTATCTATCTATCTATCTATCTATCTATCTATCTATCTATCTATCTATCTATCTATCTATCATCTATCTATCTATCTATCTATCTATCTATCTCATATCTATCTATCTATCTATCTATCTATCTATCTATCATCTATCTATCTATCTATCTATCTATCTATCTACGTCTCCGTCTTTATCTTGACTTTTAACACAATAAATACACAATGGCTAGATTTCTTATCTTGACTTTTTCAATGACTTTTCAATGGCTTTTCTTGTGTGATATCACTCTGCAGCAAGTTATCACACTGTATTGTGAGTTATATGCACATTAACTGCTGCTTATCCATCTTACTCTGACATTATATGTTTAACTCTGATGTGTCACTTTTTACTATATATTTATTACGCTACTTTTGTGATGCTGTTATATACTTTTTCTCTGATTATATTTGATTCACACACTTGATTGTCACTATGTTATATACTTGGAATGTATCACATGTTATTTGCTTGAGAAAGGCTCTAGAGGACAGAGCTGAAACGTTGCACAGGGGGCAATACAAGTACCCTATTTTCACATTTACTGCGGAGTGCTGCCTATTTTTTGAATATTATCAAGTTTGGAGCGTGGTCTGTTCCTGAGGATTTGCACCCACGATACACCGGTGCTGCTAGATATATTTGTTTATCCATATAGTTGACCTTCTAGCCTGCACGGTTTTCTTCCAATATGACTACTACTGAAGCCAGAAGTACTTTGCCTCCTGAAACCTTTGTATATACTGATGAGGATATCAAGCGGATCCTGATGGGCCTTAATGGTGAGGTGGATTTTCTTATTACTCCTTCCTCTACTGATCTTAAAAGAAAATTGGAAAATGAAACAAAAAGAGCGACTACATTACAGCTCCATTTGATGACCCTGGGGGAATATTATAAACATCAACGGATACCGAGAGGGATGCGTTCAAATGTGAGCCCAAATCTATTTTCTCAAAATGAGTTTTACTGCAATAGATTGAAACAAATATCCAACAAATTTGCTCTTGATGTGATTTTGCTAAATCTAGAATTTCTGCAACAAGAAATCCAGACGGTGCATAAAAATATACAAGAAATTGATACCACATTGAAATCCACGATTGATGACCAGGAATATACTAGATTCTCTGATAATCTTAAAATGCAAGTACAGAGATTAAGGATGGAACAAGAAGAGGTTAAAAGAAGGAAATGGAATAGAGATGCAGATGATTATTCCAAAGGTCGGGTTTACAATTGGCAGAATATGGAAAATGGAGACAGATTCAACTATCGGGATAATAGGAGAAGGAAGAAATCTACTGCACAAGGTGGACTAATCACGACTGATTCCCCGTCTTTTTTGGGGGAGACCCCGGCGACTTCCACTCCAGTGGGAAGCGTACCAGACGTGGGGGAACAAGGCAACACTGGCGACATAAATCACAGAGGCAGCAGACAGATGATGAAAAGGGGAGCGATGGCATTACGGAAACGTTAGTTGTAAACATATCTTCTAAGGTACTGTCTGAACCACAACAAAGGCTTTTAGATAAGGGGCTTTCTTTTTGCCCCTCATCTCTGACAGATTGGTTCCAGATTGAAGCAGATCTGTTTACATTTTTTAGAGCTATCAAATTGAAATGCTGGTTCTCTGATAAACCTATATCTGATCGTAATGTTGATATTGATTCTGAATTAAATCTTAAGAAATTTGGTCTTTTTAAAGAGAGCAATTTTATGCCACCAATCAATTTACCGGTTGTTGATGCGTTTGTTGCAGCTGTAAAAGGTGAAATCGAAAATCTTAAGACACAATGTACTAATGTATTTAAATTTATTCATCCAAATTTAACCACTGAGGAGTCCAAAGCATTAGAGGAGTTGGCTAATGACACTGATATCACTATAAAAGCAGCTGGTAAAGGTGGGGCAGTAGTGATAATGGATACTACTATGTACCTCAGAGAAATCATGAGACAGCTTAATGACAATACAGTATATAAGCAAATCCCATATGATCCCAAATTTAAAATTGGTAGGAGGATTAGAAATATATTGGATGAAGCTAGGACGGGTGGGATTATAGATGACAATTTGGCATAATATTTATATATTACACAACCTAGAACCCCTGTATTATATATACTTCCAAAAACACACAAATCCCTGGTTGACCCTCCGGGCCGACCCATTGTGTCAGGGATAGATTCTGTTTTCTGCCACATTGCCATTTTTCTGGATAAGATTTTAAAAACATATGCCATCGGGGCGGCCTCTTATATTAGGGATACATCCGATTTCATAAACAAACTTAATTAAGTAATTCTACCTTTGGATACAAAAATCACATTGGTATCGTTCGATGTGGTTAATTTATACACTGTGATAGACCATACCAGGGGTATACAGGCGGTCAATAATTTCCTTAATTCATCAGAATATACACCTGACTGCTGCACCTTCCTTTTGCAATTATTGGAAATTATTCTAAGTATGAATTACTTTATATTTGGTGACAATTTTTATCTCCAGCTGCAAGGAACGGCGATGGGGTCAAACATTGCCCCCACTTACGCCAATATATTTATGCGATCATTTGAGGAGGCTTTTGTCTATGGATCCCACCACTTTAAACATGTCATTAAGTGGTGGCGTTACATAGACAATATTTTCATGATTTGGTCAGGGGATAGTGATACTCTCTTGGACTTCTTCTCATGCATTAATATGCATGATGATAAGGTCAAATTTACATTGGTACAGTCAGATACTGAGATTCAGTTTCTAGATGTCCTGGTTAAGATCAATAACAATACCTTTAGTACTGAGCTCTACACAAAACCTACAGATTGCAATAATCTACTTTTATATAGCAGCAACCACCCGCGTAGTATGGTAGAGAATTTACCAACTAGCCAACTAATGAGGGTCAAAAGGATAGTCAGTGACACAGACACCGCCACCGTGACTCTCGGAAACATGATCAATCGATTCCGTACTCGGGGTTATCCAGCAAGAATATTGAATAAGCATAAGTTAAAAGTAGCACAAATTGATAGGGACACACTTCTTAGACCGAAGGAAATTAAATAAAAAATGGATCGGATTCCATTCATTTCAACATTTACAGACCAGAGTAAGGCTATTACGGATATTAGCAGACGACACTGGCCCATGTTGAGCAATTGTTTGACACATATTCCTGTATTCTCGAAATACCCGCTGCTCTCTTATCGCAGATCCAAAAGCCTTAGGGACAGATTGGTGAAAACTGATGTTGGGCCACTTAAACTCACTGGACAGATAATATCTGGCTAAACCCAGAGTTGGTTGTTTCCTCTGCTTAAATTGTGTAAATTGTAGTCTTATGCTAAAAGGCCCTACCCTTATACACCCCGTCACGCAAAGAATTTTTCAGATTAGACATTTTCTAACGTGCAACACAGACTTTGTTGTCTATGTTCTACAATGTCCCTGTCATTTGTTATACGTGGGTGAAACCACACTTGAGCTAAAAATTAGATTAAACCAACATAGGTATACGATTAGGAAAAAGCGTTTGGACTTACCTGTTTCGAAACATTTTTCGGAGATGGGCCATACAGAACAGCAATTAAAATTTTGGATCTTGGATCATATACCCCCCTGAGACGAGGTGGCAATAGGATTAGACTATTAAAAACTAGGGAGTTGCAATGGATCAATAGGCTCAATACACAAACCGAATGGGCTCAATGTCGATTATGCGTTAAGTGGAGTAATGTGAGAGATTTTCCTTCCTCTTTCCATCATGCCCCATTATGTTGATACACTTGATGTTATTATTAGTAACTATTAACATGTTTTTTCATAGGTTGGATTATCTTTTTGAAATATTGATATTTACTTTTCTCTCTCTTTAGAGCGCTCTTTTGAACCTGTTTGAAGATTACCTCTACAGATGAAGAATATCACGGATTTTTCTGTGTATAAATATTGTTAAAAATAAAATAAAAATTTGGGGGGAATTTTTGCAATTTTTTACTTTTACGGATATGATATTATAATATTTTATACTAAATATATATCAGTACATGGTGTATGTCATTATATCTCTAGAGGGTGTATAATATACAGATCAATAGTTTTTATAGGATCGAGAGGTTTAGATATGTATGCGGTATTTACTTTGATTCCTCAATAAACATATATAGGAGTTAGGGGGAACAATACGGCAAGGGGACATATGATATGTCTATATTGCGTTTGTTTACCTACCATTGAGGTGGGGATGGGCATTTATAGAATGGCCACCGGCCACCCTTTGAACTCCGTTTTTTAACAACAGCATTAAAAAACTCTGGTGTGAACAGGGCTGTACCGCTGCGTTCATGCCTCTCTCCTCTTTGGATGCCCTGTTGGGACATTCATTTGAATGTATTCACATTCTCTATGGATAAAGCTTTATCTTAGATTGGGAGCTATACAGTCCCCATTATGGTATGATTCGGTTATTTGAGATATATATATACATACCTTTTTGATATATCCCTTAACAAGTGTAACTTTTCCCTATTCAAAGATGGCCGCATCGCGTCTGCGCTTCATTGCGCATGCGTGAAGGCATACCGGATATCCGTAGTATCTAGAACATGGCAATATTCCTACGCATGCGCAGTAGCGTTTTTTTAGCTTACCGCTATGGCGGCGCCGTGATACCACGTCCTATGAGGTGTTTTTAAGTTACACACATGATTCACACACATGTGAACACTACTCTTAATTGGATACTTTA